>NC_057800.1:296404948-296406389 GCF_018294505.1 Triticum aestivum
TGACTGAAATATAGCAAACGATGTCAGAACGTGTTGAAAATTGATGTCCTCGCTTTGAATGGTGCATACGGAATGCAAAAAACTCTGGAGTTCAAATAAGTTTAAAAAAATGAAGTGCCCGTGTAACCGATGAGTTCTCGTCCGAAACCCTGATGCTGCGAAAGAGATTGTCCAGTTTGTACACGAAGTGCGTCCAGTTTTTGCCGTAACCCTCTCTACTCTTTTGCACATGCACTGTGGGTGAAATGATGATACCATGCCAATTTTCAACCTTTTCAGATATCATTTTGTAGTGATTTTGTATTTCACGGTCATTTAGCTCTGTAAACAAGTCGGTAAATGACTGAAAAAATAGCAAATGATGTTAGAAAGTGTTGAAAATTGATGACGTCGCTTTGAATGGTGCATAGGAACACAAAAACGTCTGGAGTTCAAATAAGTTTTAAAAAATGAAGTACCCGTGTAACAGATGAGTTCTCGTCCGAAATCCTAATACTCCGAAAGAGATTTTCCAATTTGTACAAGAAGTGCGTCCAGTTTTTGCCGTAACCCTCTCTACTATTTTGCACATGCTATGTGGGTGAATGATGATACCATGCCAAGTTTCGACATATTCAGAGTTCATTTTGTAGTGATTTTCAATTTCACGGTCATTTAGCTCTCTAAATAAATCGGTAAACGACTGGAAATAGCAAATGATGTTAGACAGAGTTGAAAATTGATGACGTCGCTTTGAATGGTGCATAGGAACGCAAAAAATGTCTGGAGTTCAAATAAAGTTAGAAAAATGAAGTGCCCGTGTAACAGATGTGTTCTTGTCTGGAACCATGATACTCCGAAATAGATTGTCCAGTTTGTACATGAAGTGCGTCCGGTTTTTGCCGTAACCGTCTCTACTCTTCTTCACATCCCATGTGGTTGAAATGATGATACCATGCCAAGTTTCAACCTTTTCAGAGTTCATTTTGTAGTGATTTTCAATTTCACGGTCATTTAGCTCTCTAAACAAATCGGTAAATGACTGAAAAATAGCAAACGATGTCAGAACGTGTTGAAAATTGATGTCCTCGCTTTGAATGGTGCATACGGAACGCAAAAAACTCTGGAGTTCAAATAAGTTTAAAAAAATGAAGTGCCCATGTAACCGATGAGTTCTCGTCCGAAACCCTGATACTCCGAAAGAGATTGTCCAGTTTGTACACGAAGTGCGTCCAGTTTTTGTCGTAACCCTGTCTACTCTTTTGCACGTGCACTGTGGGTGAAATGATGATACCATGCCAAGTTTCAACCTTTTCAGAGATCATTTTGTAGTGATTTTGAATTTCACGGTCATTTAGCTCTGTAAACAAGTCGGTAAATGACTGAAAAAATAGCAGATGATGTTAGAAAGTGTTGAAAATTGATGACGTCGCTTTGAATGGTGCATAGGAACACAAAAAAG
>NC_057800.1:296406553-296408206 GCF_018294505.1 Triticum aestivum
TGGAGTTCAAATAAGTTTTAAAAAATGAAGTGCCCGTGTAACAGATGAGTTCTCGTCCGAAACCCTGATACTCCGAAAGAGATTTTCCAGTTTGTACACGAAGTGCGTCCAGTTTTTGCCGTAACCCTCTCTACTATTTTGCACATGCTATGTCGGTGAATGATGATACCATGCCAAGTTTCAACATATTTAGAGTTCATTTTGTAGTGATTTTGAATTTCACGATCAGTTAGCTCTCTAAACAAATCGGTAAATGATTGAAAAAATAGAAAATGGTGTTAGAAAGTGTTGAAAATTGATGACGTCGCTTTGAATGGTGCATGGGAACACAAAAAAGTTTGGAGTTAAAATAAGTTTAAAAAAATGAAGTGCCCGCGTATGATGAGTTCTTATCTGGAACCCTGATACTCCGAAATAGATTGTCCAGTTTGTACACGAAGTGCGTCCGGTTTTTGCCGTAACCGTCTCTACTCTTTTTCACATGCAATGTGGGTGAAATGATGATACCATGCCAAGTTTCAACCTTTTAAGAGTTCATTTTGTAGTGATTTTCAATTTCACGTTCCTTTAGCTCTCTAAACAAATCGGTAAATGACTGAAAAATAGCAAACAATGTCAGAACGTGTTAAAAATTGATGTCCTCGCTTTGAATGGTGCATACGTAACGCAAAAAACTCTGGAGTTCAAATAAGTTTAAAAAAATGAAGTGCCCGTGTAACCGATGAGTTCTCGTCCGAAACCCTGATACTCCGAAAGAGATTGTCCAGTTTGTACACGAAGTGCGTCCAGTTTTTGCCGTAACCCTCTCTACTCTTTTGCACGTGCACCGTGGGTGAAATGATGATACCATGCCAAGTTTCAACCTTTTCAGAGATCATTTTGTAGTGATTTTGTATTTCACGGTCATTTAGCTCTGTAAACAAGTTGGTAAATGACTGAAAAAATAGCAGATGATGTTAGAAAGTGTTGAAAATTGATGACGTCACTTTGAATGGTGCATAGGAACACAAAAAAGTCTGGAGTTCAAATACGTTTAAAAAAATGAAGTGCCCGTGTAATAGATGAGTTCTCGTCCGAAACCCTGATACTCCGAAAGAGATTTTCCAGTTTGTACACGAAGTGCGTCCAGTTTTTGCCGTAACCCTCTCTACTATTTTGCACATGCCATGTGGGTGAATGATGATACCATGCCAAGCTTCAACCTTTTAAGAGTTCATTTTGTAGTGATTTTCAATTTCACGTTCATTTAGGTCTCTAAACAAATTGGTAAATGACTGAAAAATAGCAAACGATGTCAGAACGTGTTGAAAATTGATGTCCTCGCTTTGAATGGTGCATACGGAACGCAAAAAACTCTGGAGTTCAAATAAGTTTAAAAAAATGAAGTGCCCGTGTAACTGATGAGTTCTCGTCCGAAACCCTGATACTCCGAAAGAGATTGTCCAGTTTGTACACGAAGTGCGTCCAGTTTTTGCCGTAACCCTGTCTACTCTTTTGCACGTGCACTGTGGGTGAAATGATGATACCATGCCAAGTTTCAACCTTTTCAGAGATCATTTTGTAGTGATTTTGAATTTCACGGTCATTTAGCTCTGTAAACAAGTCGGTAAATGACTGAAAAAATAGCAGATGATGTTAGAAAGTGTTGAAAAT
>NC_057800.1:296408779-296416957 GCF_018294505.1 Triticum aestivum
TGGAGTTCAAATAAGTTTTAAAAAATGAAGTGCCCGTGTAACAGATGAGTTCTCGTCCGAAACCCTGATACTCCGAAAGAGATTTTCCAGTTTGTACACGAAGTGCGTCCAGTTTTTGCCGTAACCCTCTCTACTATTTTGCACATGCTATGTCGGTGAATGATGATACCATGCCAAGTTTCAACATATTTAGAGTTCATTTTGTAGTGATTTTGAATTTCACGATCAGTTAGCTCTCTAAACAAATCGGTAAATGATTGAAAAAATAGAAAATGGTGTTAGAAAGTGTTGAAAATTGATGACGTCGCTTTGAATGGTGCATGGGAACACAAAAAAGTTTGGAGTTAAAATAAGTTTAAAAAAATGAAGTGCCCGTGTATGATGAGTTCTTATCTGGAACCCTGATACTCCGAAATAGATTGTCCAGTTTGTACACGAAGTGCGTCCGGTTTTTGCCGTAACCGTCTCTACTCTTTTTCACATGCAATGTGGGTGAAATGATGATACCATGCCAAGTTTCAACCTTTTAAGAGTTCATTTTGTAGTGATTTTCAATTTCACGTTCCTTTAGCTCTCTAAACAAATCGGTAAATGACTGAAAAATAGCAAACAATGTCAGAACGTGTTAAAAATTGATGTCCTCGCTTTGAATGGTGCATACGTAACGCAAAAAACTCTGGAGTTCAAATAAGTTTAAAAAAATGAAGTGCCCGTGTAACCGATGAGTTCTCGTCCGTAACCCTGATACTCCGAAAGAGATTGTCCAGTTTGTACACGAAGTGCGTCCAGTTTTTGCCGTAACCCTCTCTACTCTTTTGCACGTGCACCGTGGGTGAAATGATGATACCATGCCAAGTTTCAACCTTTTCAGAGATCATTTTGTAGTGATTTTGTATTTCACGGTCATTTAGCTCTGTAAACAAGTTGGTAAATGACTGAAAAAATAGCAGATGATGTTAGAAAGTGTTGAAAATTGATGACGTCACTTTGAATGGTGCATAGGAACACAAAAAAGTCTGGAGTTCAAATACGTTTAAAAAAATGAAGTGCCCGTGTAATAGATGAGTTCTCGTCCAAAACCCTGATACTCCGAAAGAGATTTTCCAGTTTGTACACGAAGTGCGTCCAGTTTTTGCCGTAACCCTCTCTACTATTTTGCACATGCCATGTGGGTGAATGATGATACCATGCCAAGCTTCAACCTTTTAAGAGTTCATTTTGTAGTGATTTTCAATTTCACGTTCATTTAGGTCTCTAAACAAATTGGTAAATGACTGAAAAATAGCAAACGATGTCAGAACGTGTTCAAAATTGATGTCCTTGCTTTGAATGGTGCATACGGAACACAAAAAGGTCTGGAATTCAAATAAGTTTAAAAAAATGAAGTGCCCGTGTAACCGATGAGTTCTCATCCGAAACCCTCATACTCCGAAACAGATTGTCCAGTTTGTACACGAAGTGCGTCCAGTTTTTGCCGTAACCCTCTACTCTTTTGCATATGCACTGTGTGTGAAATGATGATACCATGCCAAGTTTCAACCTTTTCAGAGATCATTTTGTAGTGATTTTCAATTTCACGGTCATTTAGCTCTGTAAACAAATCGGTAAATGACTGAAAAAATAGCAGATGATGTTAGAAAGTGTTGAAAATTGATGATGTCGCTTTGAATGGTGCACAGGAACACAAGAAAGTCTGGAGCTCAAATAAGTTTAAAAAAATGAAGTTCCCGTGTAACGGATGAGTTCTTGTCCGAAACCCTGATACTCCGAAATAGATTGTCCAGTTTGTACATGAAGTGCGTCCGGTTTTTGCCGTAACCCTCTCTACTCTTTTTCACCTGCCATGTGGGTGAAATGATGATACCATGCCAAGTTTCAACATTTTCAGAGTTCATTTTGTAGTGATTTACAATTTCACGGTCATTTAGCTCTCTAAACAAATCGGTAAATGACTGAAAAATAGCAAACGGTGTCAAAACATGTTGAAAATTGATGTCCTCACTTTGAATAGTGCATACGGAACGCAAAAAAGTCTGGAGTTCAAATAATTTTAAAAAAATGAAGTGCCCGTGTAACCATGAGTTCTCGTCCGAAACCCTGATACTCCGAAACAGATTGTCCAGTTTGTACAGGAAGTGCGTCCAGTTTTTGCCGTAACCCTCTGCTCTTTTGCACGTGGATTGTCCGTGAAATGATGATACCATGCCAAGTGTCAACCTTTTTAGAGATCATTTTGTAGTGATTTTCAATTTCACGGTCATTTAGCTCTCTAAACAAATCGGTAAATGATTGAGAAAATAGCAAATGATGTTAGAAAGTGTTGAAAATTGACGACGTCACTTTGAATGGTGCATACGGAACGCAAAAAACTCTGGAGTTCAAATAAGTTTAAAAAAATGAAGTGCCCATGTAACCGGTGAGTTCTCATCCGAAAACCTGATACTCCAAAAGAGATTGTCCAGTTTGTAAACAAAGTGCGTCCCGTTTTTGCCGTAACCCTGTCTACTCTTTTGCACGTGCACTGTGGGTGAAATGATGATACCATGCCAAGTTTCAACCTTTTCAGAGATCATTTTGTAGTGATTTTGAATTTCACGGTCATTTACTCTGTAAACAAGTCGGTAAATGACTGAAAAAATAGCAGATGATGTTAGAAAGTGTTGAAAATTGATGACGTCGCTTTGAATGGTGCATAGGAACACAAAAAAGTCTGGAGTTCAAATAAGTTTTAAAAAATGAAGTGCCCGTGTCACAGATGAGTTCTCGTCCGAAACCCTGATACTCCGAAAGAGATTTTCCAGTTTGTTCACGAAGTGCGTCCAGTTTTTGCCGTAACCCTCTCTACTATTTTGCACATGCTATGTGGGTGAATGATGATACCATGCCAAGTTTCAACATATTCAGAGTTCATTTTGTAGTGATTTTCAATTTCACGATCATTTAGCTCTCTAAACAAATCGGTAAATGATTGAAAAAATAGCAAATGATGTTAGAAAGTGTTGAAAATTGATGACGTCGCTTTGAATGGTGCATAGGAACACAAAAAAGTCTCGAGTTCAAATAAGTTTAAAAAAATGAAGTGCCCATGTAACAGATGAGTTCTTGTCTGGAACCCTGATACTCCAAAATAGATTGTCCAGTTTGTACACGAAGTTCATCCGGTTTTTGCCGTAACCCTCTCTACTCTTTTACACATGCCATGTGGGTGAAATGATGATACCATGCCAAGGTTCAACCTTTTAAGAGTTCATTTTGTAGTGATTTTCAATTTCACGTTCATTTAGCTCTCTAAACAAATCGGTAAATGACTGAAAAATTGCAAACGATGTCAGAATGTGTTGAAAATTGATGTCCTCGCTTTGAATGGTGCATATGGAACACAAAAAGGTCTGGAGTTCAAATAAGTTTAAAAAAATGAAGTGCCCGTGTAACCGATGAGTTCTCATCCGAAACCTTGATATTCCGAAACAGATTGTCCAGTTTGTACACGAAGTGCGTCCAGTTTTTGCCGTAACCCTCTACTCTTTTGCACATGCATTGTGGGTGAAATGATGATACCATGCCAAGTTTCAACCTTTGCAGAGATCATTTTGTAGTGATTTTCAATTTCACGGTCATTTAGCTCTGTAAACAAATCGGTAAATGACGGAAAAAATAGCAGATGATGTTAGAAAGTGTTGAAAATTGATGACGTCGCTTTGAATGGTGCATAGGAACACAAAAAAGTCTGGAGTCCAAATAAGTTAAAAAAAATGAAGTTCCCGTGTAACGGATGAGTTCTTGTCCGAAACCCTGATACTCCGAAATAGATTGTCCAGTTTGTACATGAAGTGCGTCCGGTTTTTGCCGTAACCCTCTCTACTCTTTTTCACATGCCATGTGGGTGAAATGATGATACCATGCCAAGTTTCAACATTTTCAGAGTTCATTTTGTAGTGATTTTCAATTTCACGGTCATTTAGCTCTCTAAACAAATCGGTAAATGACTGAAAAAATAGCAAATGCTGTAAGAACGTGTTGAAAATTGATGTCCTCACTTTGAATGGTGCATACGGAACACAAAAAGATCTGGAGTTCAAATAAGTTTAAAAAAATGAAGTGCCCGTGTAACCGATGAGTTCTCATCCGAAACCCTGATACTCCAAAATAGATTGTCCAGTTTGTACATGAAGTGCACGTGCACTGTGGGTGAAATGATGATACCATGCCAAGTTTCAACCTTTTCAGAGATCATTTTGTAGTGATTTTTAATTTCACGGTCATTTAGCTCTGTAAACAAGTCGGTAAATGACTGGAAAAATAGCAGATGATGTTAGAAAGTGTTGAAAATTGATGACGTCGCTTTGAATGGTGCATAGGAACACAAAAAAGTCTGGAGTTCAAATAAGTTTTAAAAAATGAAGTGCCCGTGTAACAGATGAGTTCTCGTCCAAAACCCTGATACTCTGAAACAGATTTTCCAGTTTGTACATGAAGTGCGTCTAGTTTTTGCCGTCACCCTCTCTACTATTTTGCACATGCTATGTGGGAGAATGATGATACCATGCCAAGTTTCAACATATTTAGAGTTCATTTTGTAGTGATTTTCAATTTCACGATCATTTAGCTCTGTAAACAAATCGGTAAATGACAGAAAAAATAGCAGATGATGTTAGAAAGTGTTGAAAATTGATGACGTCGCTTTGGATGGTGCATAGGAACACAAAAAACTTTGTAGTTTAAATAAGTTTAAAAAAATGAAGTTCCCGTGTAACGGATGAGTTCTTGTCCGAAACCCTGATACTCCGAAATAGATTGTCCAGTTTGTACATGATGTGCGTCCGGTTTTTGCCGTAACCCTCTCTACTCTTTTTCACATGCCATGTGGGTGAAATGATGATACCATGCCAAGTTTCAACATTTTCAGTGTTCATTTTGTAGTGATTTTCACTTTCACGGTCATTTAGCTCTCTAAACAAATCGATAAATGACTGAAAAATAGCAAACGGTGTCAAAACGTGTTGAAAATTGATGTCCTCACTTTGAATGGTGCATACGGAACGCAAAAAAGTCTGGAGTTCAAATAATATTAAAAAAATGAACTGCCCGTGTAACCGATGAGTTCTCATCCGAAACCCTGATACTCCGAAACAGATTGTCCAGTTTGTACACGAAGTGCGTCCAGTTTTTGCCGTAACCCTCTACTCTTTTGCTCGTGGATTGTCGGTGAAATGATGATACCATGCCAAGTGTCAACCTTTTTAGAGATCCTTTTGTAGTGATTTTCAATTTCACGGTCATTTAGCTCTCTAAACAAATCGGTAAATGATTGAAAAAATAGCAAATGATGTTAGAAAGTGTTGAAAATTGACGATGTCACTTTCAATGGTCCATAGGAAAACAAAAAAGTTTGGAGTTCAAATAAGTTTTAAAAAATGAAGTGCCCCTGTAATAGATGAGTTCTTGTCTGGAACCCTGATACTCCGAAATAGATTGTCCAGTTTGTACACGAAGTGCGTCCGGTTTTTGCCGTAACTGTCTCTACTCTTTTTCACATGCAATGTGGGTGAAATGATGATACCATGCCAAGTTTCAACCTTTTCAGAGATCATTTTGTAGTGATTTTCAATTTCACGGTCATTTAGCTCTGTAAACAAATCGGTAAATGACTGAAAAAATAGCAGATGATGTTAGAAAGTGTTGAAAATTGATGACGTCGCTTTGAATGGTGCATAGGAACACAAAAAAGTCTGGAGTTCAAATAAGTTTAAAAAAACGAAGTGCCCGTGTAACCGATGAGTTCTCGTCCGAAACCCTGATACTCCGAAAGAGATTGTCCAGTTTGTACACGAAGTGCGTCCAGTTTTTGCCGTAACCCTGTCTACTCTTTTGCACGTGCACTGTGGGTGAAATGATGATACCATGCCAAGTTTCAACCTTTTCAGAGATCATTTTGTAGTGATTTTGAATTTCACGGTCATTTAGCTCTGTAAACAAGTCGGTAAATGACTGAAAAAATAGCAGATGATGTTAGAAAGTGTTGAAAATAGATGACGTCGCTTTGAATCGTGCATAGGAACACAAAAAAGTTTGGAGTTCAAATAAGTTTAAAAAAATGAATTTCCGGTGTAACGGATGAGTTCTTGTCCGAAACGCTGATACTCCGAAATAGATTGTCCAGTTTGTACATGAAGTGCGTCCGGTTTTTGCCGTAACCCTCTCTACTCTTTTTCACATGCCATGTGGGTGAAATGATGATACCATGCCAATTTTCAACATTTTCAGAGTTCATTTTGTAGTGATTTTCAATTTCACGGTCATTTAGCTCTCTAAACAAATCGGTAAATGACTGAAAAATAGCAAACGGTGTCAAAACGTGTTGAAAATTGATGTCCTCACTTTGAATGGTGCATACGGAACGCAAAAAAGTCTGGAGTTCAAATAATTTTAAAAAAATGAAGTGCCCGTGTAACCGATGAGTTCTCGTCCGAAACTCTGATACTCCGAAACAGATCGTCCAGTTTGTACACGAAGTGCGTCCAGTTTTTGCCGTGACCCTCTACTCTTTTGCACGTGGATTGTCGGTGAAATGATGATACCATGCCAAGTGTCAACCTTTTTAGAGATCGTTTTGTAGTGATTTTCAACTTCACGGTCATTTAGCTCTCTAAACAAATCGGTAAATGATTGAAAAAATAGCGAATGATGTTAGAAAGTGTTGAAAATTGACGACGTCACTTTGAATGGTGCATAGGAAAACAAAAAATATTGGAGTTAAAATAAGTTTAAAAAAATGAAGTGCCCCTGTAATAGATGAGTTCTTGTCTGGAACCCTGATACTCCGAAATTTCTTGTCCAGTTTGTACATGAAGTGCGTCCGGTTTTTGCCGTAACTGTCTCTACTCTTTTTCACATGCAATGTGGGTGAAATGATGATACCATGCCAAGTTTCAACCTTTTAAGAGTTCATTTTGTAGTGATTTTCAATTTCACGGTCATTTAGCTCTCTAAACAAATCGGTAAATGACTGAAAAATAGCAAACGATGTCAGAACGTGTTGAAAATTGATGTCCTCGCTTTGAATGGTGCATACGGAACACAAAAAACTCTGGAGTTCAAATAAGTTTAAAAAAATGAAGTGCCCGTGTAACCGATGAGTTCTCGTCCGAAACCCCGATACTCCGAAAGAGATTGTCCAGTTTGTACACGAAGTGCGTCCAGTTTTTGCCATAACCCTGTCTACTCTTTTGCACGTGCACTGTGGGTGAAATGATGATACCATGCCAAGTTTCAACCTTTTCAGAGATCATTTTGTAGTGATTTTGAATTTCACGGTCATTTAGCTCTCTAAACAAATCGGTAAATGATTGAAAAAATAGCAAATGATGTAAGAACGTGTTGAAAATTGATGTCCTCACTTTGAATGGTGCATACGGAACACAAAAAGGTCTGGAGTTCAAATAAGTTTAAAAAAATGAAGTGCCCGTGTAACCGATGAGTTCTCATCCGAAACCCTGATACTCCAAAATAGATTGTCCAGTTTGTACATGAAGTGCATCCGGTTTTTGCCGTAACCCTCTCTACTATTTTTCACATGCCATGTGGGTGAAATGATGATACCATGCCATGTTTCAACCTTTTCAGAGATCATTTTGTAGTGATTTTCAATTTCACGGTCATTTAGCTCTGTAAACAAATCGGTAAATGACTGAAAAAATAGCAGATGATGTTAGAAAGTGTTGAAAATTGATGACGCCGCTTTGAATGGTGCATAGGAACACAAAAAAGGCTGGAGTTCAAATAAGTTTAAAAAAATGAAGTTCTCGTGTAACGGATGAGTTCTTGTCCGAAACCCTGATACTCCAAAATAGATTGTCCAGTTTGTACATGAAGTGCGTCCGGTTTTTGCTGTAACCCTCTCTACTCTTTTTCACATGCCATGTGGGTGAAATGATGATACCATGCCAGGTTTCAACATTTTCAGAGTTCATTTTGTAGTGATTTTCAATTTCACGGTCATTTAGCTCTCTAAACAAATCGGTAATGACTGAAAAATAGCAAATGATGTTAGAAAGCGTTGAAAATTGATGACGTCACTTTGAATGGTGCATAGGAACGCAAAAAATGTCTAGAGTTCAAATAAGTTTAAAAAAATGAAGTGCCCGTGTAGCAGATGAGTTCTTGTCCGAAACACTGATA
>NC_057800.1:296417091-296430915 GCF_018294505.1 Triticum aestivum
TCAAAGTTCATTTTGTAGTGATTTTCAATTTCACGGTCATTTAGCTCTCTAAACAAATCGGTAAATGACTGAAAAATAGCAAATGATGTTAGAAAGTGTTGAAAATTGATGAAGTCTCTTTGAATGGTGCATAGGAACGCAAAAAATGTCTTGAGTTCAAATAAGTTTTAAAAAATGAAGTGCCCGTGTAATAGATGAGTTCTTGTCCGAAACCCTGATACTACGAAATAGATTGTCCAGTTTGTACACGTAGTGCGTCCTGTTTTTGCCGCAACCCTCTCTACTCTTTTTCACATGCCATGTGGGTGAAATGATGATACCATGCCAAGTTTCAACCTTTTCAGAGATCATTTTTGTAGTGATTTTCAATTTCACTGTTATTTAACTCTCTAAACAAATCGGTAAATGACTGAAAATGGCAAATGATGTCAGAACGTGTTGAAAATTGATGTCCTCGCTTTGAATGGTGCATAGGAACACAAAAAAGTCTGGAGTTCAAATACGTTTAAAAAAATGAAGTGCCCGTGTAACCGATGAGTTCTCGTCCGAAACCCTGATACTCCGAAATAGATTGTCCAGTTTGTACACGAAGTGCGTCCGGTTTTTGCCTTAACCCTCTCTACTCTTTTTCACATGCCATGTGGGTGAAATGATGATACCATGCCAAGTTTCAACCTTTTCAGAGTTCATTTTGTAGTGATTTTCAATTTCACGGTCATTTAGCTCTCTAAACAAATCGGTAAATGACTGAAAAATAGAAAATGATGTCAGAACGTGTTGAAAATTGATGTCCTCGCTTTGAATGGTGCATACGGTACGTAAAAAAGTCTAGAGTTCAAATAAGTTTGAAAAAAATAAGTTCCCATGTAACCGATGAGTTCTCGTTCGAAACCCTGATACTCTGAAACAGATTGTCTAGTTTGTACACGAAATGCGTCCAGTTTTTGTCGTAACCCTCTCTAGTATTTCGCACATGCCTTGTGGGTGAAATGATGATACCATGCCAAGTTTCAAACTTTTAAAAGTTCATTTTGTAGTGATTTTCAATTTCACGGTCATTTAGCTCTCTAAATAAATCGGTAAATGACTGGAAATAGCAAATGATGTTAGAAAGTGTTGAAAATTGATGATGTCACTTTGAATGGTGCATACGGAACGCAAAAAAGTCGGGAGTTCAAATAAGTTCTAAAAAATGAAGTGCCCGTGTAACAGATGAGTTCTCGTCCGAAACCCTGATACTCCGAAAGAGATTGTCCAGTTTGTACACGAAGTGCGTCCAGTTTTTGCCGTAACCCTCTCTATTATTTTGCACGTGCATGTGGGTGAAATGATGATACCATGCCAAGTTTCAACCTTTTCAGAGTTCATTGTGTAGTGATTTTCAATTTCACAGTAATTTAGCTCTCTAAACAAATCGGTAAATGACTGAAAAATAGCAAATGATGTCAGAACGTGTTCAAAATTGATGACCTCGCTTTGAATGGTGCATACGGAACGCAAAAAATGTCTGGAGTTCAAATAAGTTTAAAAAAATGAAGTGCCCGTGTATCATATGAGTTCTCGTTCGAAACCCTGATACTCCAAAAGAGATTGTCCTGTTGGTACACGAAGTGCGTCCAGTTTTTGCCGTAAACCTCTACTCTTTTGCACGTGCACTGTGGGTGAAATGATGATACCATGCCAAGTGTCAACCTTTTCAGAGATCATTTTTAGTGATTTTCAACATCATGGTCATTTAGCTCTCTAAACAAATCGGTAAATGACTGAAAAAATAGCAAATGATGTTAGAAAGTGTTGAAAATTGATGACGTCGCTTTGAATGGTGCATAGGAATGCAAAAAATTATATAGTTGATATAAGTTTTAAAAAATGAAGTGCCCATGTAATAGATGAGTTCTTGTCCAAAACCATGAGACTCCAAAATAGATTGTCCAGTTTGTACACGAAGTGCGTCCTGTTTTTGCCATAACCCTCTCTACTCTTTTTCACATGCCATGTGGGTGAAATGATGATACCATTCCAAGTTTCAACCTTTTCAGAGTTCATTTTGTAGTGATTTTCAATTTCACGGTTATTTAACTCTCTAAACAAATCGGTAAATGACTGAAAAATAGCAAATGATGTCAGAACGTGTTGAAAATTGATGTCCTTGCTTTGAACGGTGCATACGGACGCAAAAAAGTCTGGAGTTCAAATGAGTTTTAAAAAATGAAGTGCCCGTGTAACCGACGAGTTCTCGTCCGAAACCCTGATACTCCGAAAGAGATTGTCCAGTTTGTACACGAAGTGCGTCTAGTTTTTGCCGTAAGCCTCTCTACTATTTTGCACATGCCATTTGGGTGAAATGATGATACCATGCCAAGTTTCAACATTTTCAGAGTTCTTTTTGTAGTGATTTTCAATTTCACGGTCATTTAGCTCTCTAAATAAATCGGTAAATGGCAGAAAATAGCAAATGATGTTAGAAAGTGTTGAAAATTGATGACGTCTCTTTGAATGGTGCATAGGAATGCAAAAAAATGTCTGGAGTTCAAATAAGTTTAATAAAATGAAGTGCCCCTGTAACAGATGAGTTCTTGTCCGAAACACTGATACTCCGAAATAGATTGTCTAGTTTGTACACGAAGTGCGTCCGGTTTTTGCCGTAACCCTCTCTACTATTTTGCACATGCTATGTGGGTGAATGATGATACCATGCCAAGTTTCAACATTTACAGAGTTAATTTTGTAGTGATTTTCAATTTGACGGTCATTTAGCTCTCTAAACAAATCGGTAAATGACTGAAAAATAGCAAATGATGTCAGAACGTGTTGAAAACTGATGACCTCACTTTGAATAGTGCATACGGACGCAAAAAAGTCTGGAGTTCAAATAAGTTTAAAAAAATGAAGTGCCCGTGTAACCGACGAGTTCTCGTGTGAAACCCTGATACTCCGAAAGAGATTGTCTAGTTTGTACATGAAGTGCGTCCAGTTTTTGCCGTAAGCCTCTCTACTATTTTGCACATGCCATTTGGGTGAAATGATGATACCATGCCAAGTTTCAACATTTTCAGAGTTCTTTTTGTAGTGATTTTCAATTTCACGATCATTTAGCTCTCTAAATAAATCGGTAAATGACACAAAAGAGCAAATGATGTTAGAAAGTGTTGAAAATTGATGACGTCTCTTTGAATGGTGCATAGCAACGCAAAAAAATATCTGGAGTTCAAATAAATTTAATAAAATGAAGTGCCCGTGTAACAGATGAGTTCTCGTCCGAAACCCTGGTACTCCGAAGGAGATTGTCCAATTTGTACACAAAGTGTGTCCAGTTTTTGCCGTAACCCTCTCTACTCTTTTTCACATGCCATGTGGGTGCAATTATGATACCATGCCAAGTTTCAGCCTTTTCAGAGTTCATTTTGTAGTGATTTCCAATTTAACGGTCATTTAGCTCTCTAAACAAATCGGTAAATGACTGAAAAATACCAAATGATGTCAGAACGTGTTGAAAACTGATGACCTCGCTTTGAATGGTGCATACGGAATGCAAAAAAAGTCTGGAGTTCAAATAAGTTAAAAAAATAAAGTTCCCATGTAATCGATGTGTTCTCGTCCGAACCCTGATACTCCGAAAGAGATTGTCCAGTTTGTACACGAAGTGTGTCCAGTTTTTGCTGTAACCCTCTCTACTATTTTGCACATACCATGTGGGTGAAGTGATGGTACCATGCCAAGTTTCAACATTTTTAGAGTTATTTTGTAGTGATTTTCAATTTCGCGGTCATTTAGCTCTCTAAATAAATCGGTAAATGACTGAAAATAGCAAATGATGTTAGAAAGTGTTGAAAATTGATGACGTCGCTTTGAATGGTGCATACGGAACGCAAAAAAGTCTGGAGTTCAAATAATTTAAAAAAAGAAGTGCCCGTGTAACAGATGACTTCTCGTTCGAAACCTTGATACTCCGAAAGAGATTTTCCAGTTTGTACATGAAGTGCGTCCAGTTTTTGCCATAACCCTCTCTACTATTTTGCAGATGCTATGTGGGTGAATGATGATACCATGCCAAGTTTCAACATTTTCAGAGTTCATTTTGTAGTGATTTTCGATTTCACGGTCATTTAGCTCTCTAAACAAATCGGTAAATGACTATAAAATAGCAAATGATGTTAGAAAGTGTTGAAAATTCATGACATCTCTTTGAATGGTGCATAGGAACGCAAAAAATGTCTGGTGTTCAAATAAGTTTAAAAAAATAAAGTGCCGATGTAATAGATGAGTTCTCGTCCGAAATCCTGATACTCCGAAAGAGATTGTCTAGTTTGTACACGAAGTGCGTCCAGATTTTGTCGTAACCCTCTACTCTTTTGCACGTGCATTGTGGGTGAATGATGATACCATGCCAAGCTTCAACATTTACAGAGTTCATTTTGTAGTGATTTTCAATTTCACGGTCATTTAGCTCTCTAAACAAATCGGTAAATGACTGAAAAATAGCAAATGATGTCAGAACATGTTGAAAACGGATGACCTCGCTTCGAATGGTGCATACGGACGCAAAAAAGTATGAAGTTCAAATAAGTTTAAAAAAATGAAGTGCCCGTGTAACCGACGAGTTCTCGTCCGAAACCCTGATACTCCGAAAGAGATTGTCCAGTTTGTACATGAAGTGCGTCCATTTTTTGCCGTAAGCCTCTCTACTATTTTGCACATGCCATTTGGGTGAAATGATGATACCATGCCAAGTTTCAACATTTTCAGAGTTCTTTTTGTAGTGATTTTCAATTTCACGGTCATTTAGCTCTCTAAATAAATCGGTAAATGACAGAAAAGAGCAAATGATGTTAGAAAGTGTTGAAAATTGATAACGTCTCTTTGAATGGTGTATAGCAACGCAAAAAAAATGTCTGGAGTTCAAATAAGTATAATAAAATGAAGTGCCCGTGTAACAGATGAGTTCTCGTCCGAAACCCTGGTACTCCGAAGGAGATTGTCCAATTTGTACACGAAGTGTGTCCAGTTTTTGCTGTAACCCTCTCTACTCTTTTTCACATGCCATGTGGGTGAAATTATGATACCATGCCAAGTTTCAGCCTTTTCAGAGTTCATTTTGTAGTGATTTCCAATTTCACGGTCATTTAGCTCCCTAAACAAATCGGTAAATGACTGAAAAATAGCAAATGATGTCAGAACGTGTTGAAAACTGATGACCTCGCTTTGAATGGTGCATACGAAATGCAAAAAAAGTCGGGAGTTCAAATAAGTTTTAAAAAAATAAAGTGCCCTTGTAATAGATGTGTTCTCGTCCGAACCCTGATACTCCGAAAGAGATTGTCCGGTTTGTACACGAAGTGTGTCTAGTTTTTGCTGTAACCCTCTCTACTATTTTGCACATACCATGTGGGTGAAGTGATGGTACCATGCCAAGTTTCAACATTTTCAGAGTTCATTTTGTAGCGATTTTCAATTTCACGGTCATTTAGCTCTCTAAATAAATCGGTAAATGACTGAAAATAGCAAATGATGTTAGAAAGTGTTGAAAATTGATGACGTCGCTTTGAATGGTGCATACGGAACACAAAAAAGTCTGGAGTTCAAATAATTTAAAAAAAGAAGTGCCCGTGTAACCGATGAGTTCTCATCCGAAACCCTGATACTCCAAAATAGATTGTCCAGTTTGTACATGAAGTGCATCCGGTTTTTGCCGTAACCCTCTCTACTATTTTTCACATGCCATGTGGGTGAAATGATGATACCATGCCAAGTTTCAACCTTTTCAGAGATCATTTTGTAGTGATTTTCAATTTCACGGTCATTTAGCTCTGTAAACAAATCGGTAAATGACTGAAAAAATAGCAGATGATGTTAGAAAGTGTTGAAAATTGATGACGCCGCTTTGAATGGTGCATAGGAACACAAAAAAGTCTGGAGTTCAAATAAGTTTAAAAAAATGAAGTTCTCGTGTAACGGATGAGTTCTTGTCCGAAACCCTGATACTCCGAAAGAGATTTTCCAGTTTGTACATGAAGTGCGTCCAGTTTTTGCCATTACCCTCTCTACTATTTTGTAGATGCTATGTGGGTGAATGATGATACGATACCAAGTTTCAACATTTTCAGAGTTCATTTTGTAGTGATTTTCGATTTCACGGTCATTTAGCTCTCTAAACAAATCGGTAAATGACTATAAAATAGCAAATGATGTTAGAAAGTGTTGAAAATTCATGACATATCTTTGAATGGTGTATAGGAACGCAAAAAATGTCTGGTGTTCAAATAAGTTTAAAAAAATAAAGGGCCGATGTAATAGATGAATTCTCGTCCGAAATCCTGATACTCCGAAAGAGATTGTCCAGTTTGTACACGAAGTGCGTCCAGATTTTGTCGTAACCTTCTACTCTTTTGCACGTGCACTGTGGGTGAAATGATGATACCATGCCAAGTTTCAACCTTTTCAGAGATCATTTTGTAGTGATTTTCAATTTCACGGTCATTTAGCTCTCTAAACAAATCGGTAAATGACTGAAAAATAGCAAATGATGTCAGAACATGTTGAAAATAGATGACCTCGCTTTGAATGGTGCATACGGAACGCAAAAAAAGTCTGGAGTTCAAATAAGTTTAGAAAAATGAAGTGCCCGTGTAACCGATGAGTTCTCGTCCGAAACCCTGATACTTTGAAACAGATTTTCCAGTTTGTACACGAAGTGCGTCCGGTTTTGGCCGTAACCCTCTCTAGTATTTTGCACATGCCATGCGGGTGAAATGATGATACCATGCCAAGTTTCAACATTTTCAGAGTTCACTTTGTAGTGATTTTCAATTTCAGGGTCATTTAGCTCTTTAAATAAATCGGTAAATGACTGAAAATAGCAAATGATGTTAGAAAGTGTTGCAAATTGATGACGTCTCTTTGAATGGTGCATACAGAACGCGAAAAAAGTCTGGAGTTCAAATAATTTTAAAAAATGAAGTGCCTGTGTAACAGATGAGTTCTCGTCCGAAACCTTGACACTCTGAAGGAGATTGTCCAATTGGTACACGAAGTTTATCCAGTTTTTGCCGTAACCCTCTCTACTCTTTTTCATATGCCATGTGGGTGAAATTATGATACCATGCCAAGTTTCAGCCTTTTTAGAGTTCATTTTGTAGTGATTTCCAATTTCACGGTCATTTAGCTCTCTAAACAAATCGGTAAATGACTGAAAAATAGCAAATGATGTCAGAACGTGTTGAAAACTGATGACCTCGCTTTGAATGGTGCATACGGAATGCAAAAAAAGTCTGGAGTTCAAATAAGTTTAAAAAAATAAAGTGCCCATGTAATCGATGTGTTCTCGTCCGAACCCTGATACTCCGAAAGAGATTGTCCAGTTTGTACACGAAGTGTGTCCAGTTTTTGCTGTCACCCTCTCTACTATTTTGCACATACCATGTGGCTGAAGTGATGGTACCATGCCAAGTTTCAACATTTTCAGAGTTCATTTTGTAGTGATTTTCAATTTCACGGTCATTTAGCTCTCTAAATAAATCGGTAGATGACTGAAAATAGCAAATGATGTTAGAAAGTGTTGAAAATTGATGACGTCGCTTTGAATCGTGCATACGGAACGCAAAAAATTCTGGAGTTCAAATAATTTAAAAAAAGAAGTTCCCGTGTAACAGATGACTTCTCGTCCGAAACCCTGGTACTCTGGAGGAGATTGTCCAATTTGTACACGAAGCGTGTCCAGTTTTTGCCATAACCCTCTCTACTCTTTTTCACATGCTATGTGGGTGAATTTATGATACCATGCCAAGTTTCAGCCTTTTCAGAGTTCATTTTGTAGTGATTTCCAATTTCACGGTCATTTAGCTCTCTAAACAAATCGGTAAATGACTGAAAAATAGCAAATGATGTCAGAACGTGTTGAAAACTGATGACCTCGCTTTGAATGGTGCATACGGAATGCAAAAAAATTCTGGAGTTCAAATAAGTTTAAAAAAAATAAAGTGCCCATGTAATCGATGTCTTCTCGTTCGAACCCTGATACTCCGAAAGAGATTGTCCAGTTTGTACACGAAGTGTGTCCAGTGTTTGCTGTAACCCTCTCTACTATTTTGCACATACCATGTGGGTGAAGTGATGGTACCATGCCAAGTTTCAACATTTTCAGAGTTCATTTTGTAGTGATTTTCAATTTCACGGTCATTTAGCTCTCTAAATAAATCGGTAAATGACCGAAAATAGCAAATGATGTTAGAAAGTGTTGAAAATTGATGACGTCGCTTTGAATGGTGCATACGGAACACAAAAAAGTCTGGAGTTCAATAATTTAAAAAAAGAAGTGCCGTGTAACAGATGACTTCTCGTCCGAAACCCTGATACTCCGAAAGAGATTTTCCAGTTTGTACATGAAGTGCGTCCAGTTTTTGCCATTACCCTCTCTACTATTTTGTAGATGCTATGTGGGTGAATGATGATACGATGCCAAGTTTCAACATTTTCAGAGTTCATTTTGTAGTGATTTTCGATTTCACGGTCATTTAGCTCTCTAAACAAATCGGTAAATGACTATAAAATAGCAAATGATGTTAGAAAGTGTTGAAAATTCATGACATATCTTTGAATGGTGCATAGGAACGCAAAAAATGTCTGGTGTTCAAATAAGTTTAAAAAAATAAAGGGCCGATGTAATAGATGAATTCTCGTCCGAAATCCTGATACTCCGAAAGAGATTGTCCAGTTTGTACACGAAGTGCGTCCAGATTTTGTCGTAACCTTCTACTCTTTTGCACGTGCACTGTGGGTGAAATGATGATACCATGCCAAGTTTCAACCTTTTCAGAGATCATTTTGTAGTGATTTTCAATTTCACAGTCATTTAGCTCTCTAAACAAATCGGTAAATGACTGAAAAATAGCAAATGATGTCAGAACATGTTGAAAATAGATGACCTCGCTTTGAATGGTGCATACGGAACGCAAAAAAAGTCTGGAGTTCAAATAAGTTTAAAAAAATGAAGTGCCCGTGTAACCGATGAGTTCTCGTCCGAAACCCTGATACTTTGAAACAGATTTTCCAGTTTGTACACGAAGTGCGTCCGGTTTTGGCCGTAACCCTCTCTAGTATTTTGCACATGCCATGCGGGTGAAATGATGATACCATGCCAAGTTTCAACATTTTCAGAGTTCACTTTGTAGTGATTTTCAATTTCAGGGTCATTTAGCTCTTTAAATAAATCGGTAAATGACTGAAAATAGCAAATGATGTTAGAAAGTGTTGCAAATTGATGACGTCTCTTTGAATGGTGCATACAGAACGCGAAAAAAGTCTGGAGTTCAAATAATTTAAAAAAATGAAGTGCCTGTGTAACAGATGAGTTCTCGTCCGAAACCTTGACACTCTGAAGGAGATTGTCCAATTGGTACACGAAGTTTATCCAGTTTTTGCCGTAACCCTCTCTACTCTTTTTCATATGCCATGTGGGTGAAATTATGATACCATGCCAAGTTTCAGCCTTTTCAGAGTTCATTTTGTAGTGATTTCCAATTTCACGGTCATTTAGCTCTCTAAACAAATCGGTAAATGACTAAAAAATAGCAAATGATGTCAGAACGTGTTGAAAACTGATGACCTCGCTTTGAATGGTGCATACGGAATGCAAAAAAAGTCTGGAGTTCAAATAAGTTTAAAAAAATAAAGTGCCCATGTAATCGATGTGTTCTCGTCCGAACCCTGATACTCCGAAAGAGATTGTCCAGTTTGTACACGAAGTGTGTCCAGTTTTTGCTGTCACCCTCTCTACTATTTTGCACATACCATGTGGGTGAAGTGATGGTACCATGCCAAGTTTCAACATTTTCAGAGTTCATTTTGTAGTGATTTTCAATTTCACGGTCATTTAGCTCTCTAAATAAATCGGTAGATGACTGAAAATATCAAATGATGTTAGAAAGTGTTGAAAATTGATGACGTCGCTTTGAATCGTGCATACGGAACGCAAAAAATTCTGGAGTTCAAATAATTTAAAAAAAGAAGTGCCTGTGTAACAGATGACTTCTCGTCCGAAACCCTGGTACTCCGAAGGAGATTGTCCAATTTGTACACGAAGTGTGTCCAGTTTTTGCCGTAACCCTCTCTACTCTTTTTCACATGCTATGTGGGTGAATTTGTGATACCATGCCAAGTTTCAGCCTTTTCAGAGTTCATTTTGTAGTGATTTCCAATTTCACGGTCATTTAGCTCTCTAAACAAATCGGTAAATGACTGAAAAATAGCAAATGATGTCAGAACGTGTTGAAAACTGATGACCTCGCTTTGAATGGTGCATACGGAATGCAAAAAAATTCTGGAGTTCAAATAAGTTTTAAAAAAATAAAGTGCCCATGTAATCGATGTGTTCTCGTTCGAACCCTGATACTCCGAAAGAGATTGTCCAGTTTGTACACGAAGTGTGTCTAGTTTTTGCTGTAACCCTCTCTACTATTTTGCACATACCATGTGGGTGAAGTGATGGTACCATGCCAAGTTTCAACATTTTCAGAGTTCATTTTGTAGTGATTTTCAATTTCACGGTCATTTAGCTCTCTAAATAAATCGGTAAATGACTGAAAATAGCAAATGATGTTAGAAAGTGTTGAAAATTGATGACATCGCTTTGAATGGTGCATACGGAACGCAAAAAAGTCTGGAGTTCAAATAATTTTAAAAAAGAAGTGCCCGTGTAACAGATGAGTTCTCGTCCGAAACCCTGATACTTTGAAACAGATTTTCCAGTTTGTACACGAAGTGTGTCCGGTTTTGGCCGTAACCCTCTCTAGTATTTTGCACATGCCATGTGGGTGAAATGATGATACCATGCCAAGTTTCAACATTTTCAGAGTTCACTTTGTAGTGATTTTCAATTTCAGGGTCATTTAGCTCTCTAAATATATCGGTAAATGACTGAATATAGCAAATGATGTTAGAAAGTGTTGAAAATTGATGACGTCGCTTTGAATGGTGCATACAAAACGCGAAAAAAGTCTGGAGTTCAAATAAGTTTAAAAAATGAAGTGCTCGTGTAACAGATGAGTTCTCGTCCGAAACCTTGACACTCCGAAAGAGATTGTCCAGTTTGTACACGAAGTGCGTCCAGATTTTGTCGTAACCCTCTACTCTTTTGCATGTGCACTGTGGGTGAATGATGATACCATGCCAAGTTTCAACATTTACAGAGTTCATTTTGTAGTGATTTTCAATTTCACGGTCATTTAGCTCTCTCAACAAATCGGTAAATGACTGAAAAATAGCAAATGATGTCAGAACGTGTTGAAAATTGATGACCTCGCTTTGAATGGTGCATACGGACGCAAAAAAGTCTGGAGTTCAAATAAGTTTTAAAAAATGAAGTGGCCGTTTAACCGACGAGTTCTCGTCCGAAACCCTGATACTCCGAAAGAGATTGTCCAGTTTGTACATGAAGTGCGTCCAGTTTTTGCCGTAAGCCTCTCTACTAGTTTGCACATGCCATTTGGGTGAAATGATGATACCATGCCAAGTTTCAACATTTTCAGAGTTCTTTTTGTAGTGATTTTCAATTTCACGGTCATTTAGCTCTCTAAATAAATCGGTAAATGACAGAAAAAAGCAAATGATGTTAGAAAGTGTTGAAATCTGATGATGTCTCTTTGAATGGTGCATAGCGACGCAAAAAAATGTCCAGAGTTCAAATAAGTTTAATAAAATGAAGTGCCCGTGTAACAGATGAGTTCTCGTCCGAAACCCTGGTACTCCGAAGGAGATTGTCCAATTTGTACACGAAGTGTGTCCAGTTTTTGCCGTAACCCTCTCTACTCTTTTTCACATGCCATGTGGGTGAAATTATGATACCATGCCAAGTTTCAGCCTTTTCAGAGTTCATTTTGTAGTGATTTCCAATTTCACGGTCATTTAGCTCTCTAAACAAATCGGTAAATGACTGAAAAATAGCAAATGATGTCAGAACGTGTTGAAAACTGATGACCTCGCTTTGAATGGTGCATACGGAATGCAAAAAAAGTCTGGAATTCAAATAAGTTTAAAAAAATAAAGTGCCCATGTAATCGATGTGTTCTCGTCCGAACCCTGATACTCTGAAAGAGATTGTCCAGTTTGTACACGAAGTGTGTCCAGTTTTTGCTGTAACCCTCTCTACTATTTTGCACATACCATGTGGGTGAAGTGATGGTACCATGCCAAGTTTCAACATTTTCAGAGTTCATTTTGTAGTGATTTTCAATTTCACGGTCATTTAGCTCTCTAAATAAATCGGTAAAGACTGAAAATAGCAAATGATGTTAGAAAGTGTTGAAAATTGATGACGTCGCTTTGAATGGTGCATACGGAACGCAAAAAAGTCTGGAGTTCAAATAATTTAAAAAAAGAAGTGCCCTTGTAACAGATGACTTCTCGTCCGAAACCCTGATACTCCAAAAGAGATTTTCCAGTTTGTACACGAAGTGCGTCCAGTTTTTGCCATAACCCTCTCTACTATTTTGCAGATGCTATGTGGGTGAATGATGATACCATGCCAAGTTTCAACATTTTCAGAGTTCATTTTGTAGTGATTTTCGATTTCACGGTCACTTAGCTCTCTAAACAAATCGGTAAATGACTGAAAAATAGCAAATGATGTCAGAACATGTTGAAAATAGATGGCCTCGCTTTGAATGGTGCATACGGAACGCAAAAAAAGTCTGGAGTTCAAATAAGTTTAAAAAAATGAAGTGCCCGTGTAACCGATGAGTTCTCGTCCGAAACCCTGATACTCTGAAACAGATTGTCCAGTTTGTACATGAAGTGCGTCTGGTTTTGGCCGTAACCCTCTCTAGTATTTTGCACATGCCATGTGGGTGAAATGATGATACCATGCCAAGTTTCAACATTTTCAGAGTTCATTTTATAGTGATTTTCAGTTTCATGGTCATTTAGCTCTCTAAATAAATCGATAAATGACTGAAAATAGCAAATGATGTTAGAAAGTGTTGCAAATTGATGACGTCGCTTTGAATGGTGCATACAGAACGCGAAAAAAGTCTGGAGTTCAAATAAGTTTAAAAAATGAAGTGCCCGTGTAACAGATGAGTTCTCGTCCGAAACCTTGACACTCCGAAAGAGATTGTCCAGTTTGTACACGAAGTGCGTCCAGTTTTTTCCATAACCCTCGCTACTATTTTTCACATGCCATGTGGGTGAAATGATGATACCATGCCAAGTTTCAGCATTTTCAGAGCTCATTTTATAGTGATTTTCAATTTCATGGTCATTTAGCTCTCTAAATAAATCCATAAATGACTGAAAATAGCAAATGTTGTTAGAAAGTGTTGAAAATTGATGACGTCGCTTTGAATGGTGCATAAGGAACACAAAAAATGTCTGGAGTTCAAATAAGTTTAAAAAAATGAAGTGCCCGTGTAACAGATGAGTTCTCGTCGTAAACCCTGATACTCCGAAATAGATTGTCCAGTTTGTACACGAAGTGCGTCCAGTTTTTGTCGTAACCCTCTCTACTCTTTTTCACATGCCATGTGGGTGAAATGATGATACCATGCCAAGTTTCAACCTTTTTAGAGTTAATTTTGTAGTGATTTTCAATTTCACGGTCATTTAGCTCTCTCAACAAATCGGTAAATGACTGAAAAATAGCAAATGCTGTCAGAACGTGTTGAAAATTGATGACATCGCTTTGAATGGTGCATAGGAACACAAAAAAGTCTGGAGTTCAAATAAGTTTAAAAAAATGAAGAGCCCGTGTAACCGATGAGTTCTCGTCCGAAACCTTGATACTCTAAAATAGATTGTCCAGTTTGTACACGAAGTGCGTCCAGTTTTTGTCGT
>NC_057800.1:296431936-296434329 GCF_018294505.1 Triticum aestivum
CAGAGTTAATTTTGTAGTGATTTTCAATTTCACGGTTATTTAGCTCTCTAAACAAATCGATAAATGACTGAAAATAGCAAATGTTGTTAGAAAGTGTTGAAAATTGATGACGTCGCTTTGAATGGTGCATACGGAACACAAAAAATGTCTAGTGTTCAAATAAGTTTAAAAAAATGAAGTGCCCGTGTAACAGATGAGTTCTCGTCCGAAACCCTGATACTCCAAAAGAGATTGTCCAGTTTGTACATGAAGTGCGTCCAGTTTTTGTCGTAACCCTCTCTACTATTTTGCACATGCTATGTGGGTGAATGATGATACCATGCCAAGTTTCAACATTTTCAGAGTTCATTTTGTAGTGATTTTCAATTTCACGGTCATTTAGCTCCCTAAACAAATCGGTAAATGACTATAAAATAGCAAATGATGTTAGAAAGTCTTGAAAATTGACGACGTCTCTTTGAATGGTGCATAGGAACGAAAAAAAAGTCTGGAGTTCAAATAAGTTTTAAAAAATGAAGTGCCCGTGTAACAGATGAGTTCTCGTCGTAAACCCTGATACTCCGAAATAGATTGTCCAGTTTGTACACGAAGTGCGTCCAGTTTTTGTCGTAACCCTCTCTACTCTTTTTAACATGCCATGTGTGTGAAATGATGATACCATGCCAAGTTTCAACCTTTTCAGAGTTAATTTTGTAGTGATTTTCAATTTCACGGTCATTTAGCTCTCTAAACAAATCGGTAAATGACTGAAAAATAGCAAATGATGTCAGAACATGTTGAAAATAGATGACCTCGCTTTGAATGGTGCATACGGAAAGCAAAAAAGTCTGGAGTTCAAATAAGTTTAAAAAAATGAAGTGCCCATGTAACCGATGAGTTCTCGTCCGAAACCCTGATACTCTGAAACAGATTGTCCAGTTTGTACACGAAGTGCGTCCGGTTTTGGCCGTAACCCTCTCTAGTATTTTGCACATGCCATTTGGGTGAAATGATGATACCATGCCAAGTTTCAACATTTTTAGAGTTCACTTTGTAGTGATTTTCAATTTCAGGGTCATTTAGCTCTCTAAATAAATTGGTAAATGACTGAAAATAGCAAATGATGTTAGAAAGTGTTGCAAATTGATGACGTCGCTTTGAATGGTGCATACAGAACGCGAAAAAAGTCTGGAGTTCAAATAAGTTTAAAAAATGAAGTGCCCGTGTAACTGATGAGTTCTCGTCCGAAACCTTGACACTCCGAAAGAGATTGTCCAGTTTGTACACGAAGTGCGTCCAGTTTTTGCCATAACCCTCTCTACTATTTTTAACATGCCATGTGGGTGAAATGATGATACCATGCCAAGTTTCAACATATTCAGAGTTCATTTTATAGTGATTTTCAATTTCATGGTCATTTAGCTCTCTAAATAAATCGATAAATGACTGAAAATAGCAAATGTTGTTAGAAAGTGTTGAAAATTGATGACGTCGCTTTGAATGGTGCATAAGGAACACAAAAAATGTCTGGAGTTCAAATAAGTTTAACAAAATGAAGTGCCCGTGTAACAGATGAGTTCTCGTCGTAAACCCTGATACTCCGAAATAGATTGTCCAGTTTGTACACGAAGTGCGTCCAGTTTTTGTTGTAACCCTCTCTACTCTTTTTCACATGCCATGTGGGTGAAATGATGATACCATGCCAAGTTTCAACCTTTTCAGAGTTAATTTTGTAGTGATTTTCAATTTCACGGTCATTTAGCTCTCTAAACAAATCGGAAAATGACTGAAAAATAGCAAATGATGTCAGAACGTGTTGAAAATTGATGACGTCGCTTTGAATGGTGCATAGGAACACAAAAAAGTCTGGAGTTCAAATAAGTTTAAAAAAATGAAGTGCCCGTGTAACCGATGAGTTCTCGTCCGAAACCCTGATACTCTAAAACAGATTGTCCAGTTTGTACACGAAGTGCGTCCAGTTTTTGTCGTAACGCTATCTACTCTTTTTCGCATGCCATGTGGGTGAAATGATGATACCATGCCAAGTTTCAACATTTTTAGAGTTCACTTTGTAGTGATTTTCAATTTCACAGTCATTTAGCTCTCTAAACAAATCGGTAAATGACTGAAAATAGCAAATGATGTCAGAACATGTTGAAAATTGATGACCTCGCTTAGAATGGTGCATACCGAACGCAAAAAAAAGTCTGGAGTTCAAATAAGTTTAAAAAATGAAGTGCCCGTGTAACAGATGTGTTCTCGTCGTAAACCCTGATACTCCGAAAGAGGTTGTACAGTTTGTGCACGAACTGCGTCCAGTTTTTGCCGTAACCCTCTCTACAATTTTCCACATGCCATGTGGGTGAAATGATAATACCATGCCAAGTTTCAACCTTTTCAGAGTTAATTTTGTA
>NC_057800.1:296434908-296436688 GCF_018294505.1 Triticum aestivum
ACTGAAAATAGCAAATGATGTCAGAATGTGTTGAAAATTGATGACCTCGCTTTCAATGGAGCATACGGAACGCAAAAAAAGTCTGGAGTTCAAATAAGTTTAGAAAAATGAAGTGCCTGTGTAACAGATGAGTTCTCGTCCGAAACCCTGATACTCCGAAAGAGATTTTCCAGTTTGGACATGAAGTGCGTCCAGTTTTTGCCGTAACCCTCTCTACTATTTTGCACATGCTATGTGGATGAATGATGATACCATGCCAAGTTTGAACATTTTCAGAGTTCATTTTGTAGTGATTTTCAATTTCACGGTCATTTAGCTCTCTAAACAAATCGATAAATGACTATAAAATAGCAAATGATGTTAGAAAGTGTTGAAAATTGATGACGTATCTTTGAGTGGTGCATAGGAACGAAAAAAAAGTCTAGAGTTCAAATAAGTTTAAAAAAATGAAGTGCCCGTGTAACAGATGAGTTCTCGTCGTAAACCCTGATACTCTGAAATAGATTGTCTAGTTTGTAAACGAAGTGCGTCCAGTTTTTGTCGTAACACTCTCTACTCTTTTTAACATGCCATGTGTGTGAAATGATGATACCGTGCCATGTTTCAACCTTTTCAGAGTTAATTTTGGAGTGATTTTCAATTTCACGGTCATTTAGCTCTCTAAACAAATCGGTAAATGACTGAAAAATAGCAAATGATGTCAGAACATGTTGAAAATAGCTGACCTCGCTTTGAATGGTGCATACGGAATGCAAAAAAAGTCTAGAGTTCAAATAAGTTTAAAAAAATGAAGTGCCCGTGTAACCGATGAGTTCTCGTCCGAAACCTTGACACTCCGAAACAGATTGTCCAGTTTGTACATGAAGTGCGTCCAATTTTTGCCGTAACCCTCTCTAGTATTTTTCACATGCCATGTGGGTGAAATGATGATACCATGCCAAGTTTCAGCATTTTCAGAGTTCACTTTGTAGTGATTTTCAATTTCAGGGTCATTTAGCTCTCTAAATAAATCGGTAAATGACTGAAAATAGGAAATGATGTTAGAAAAGTGTTGAAATTTGATGACGTCGCTTTGAATGGTGCATACAGAACGCGAAAAAAGTCTGGAGTTCAAATAAGTTTAAAAAAATGAAGTGCCCGTGTAACAGATGAGTTCTCGTCGTAAACCCTGATACTCTAAAACAGATTGTCCAGTTTGTACACGAAGTGCATCCAGTTTTTGTCATAACCCTCTCTACTCTTTTTCACATGCCATGTGGGTGAAATGATGATACCATGCCAAGTTTCAACATTTTCAGAGTTCACTTTGTAGTGATTTTCAATTTCACAGTCATTTAGCTCTCTAAACAAATCGGTAAATGACTGAAAATATTAAATGATGTCAGAACGTGTTGAAAATTGATGACCTCACTTTGAATGGTGCATACGGAACACAAAAAAAGTCTGGAGTTCAAATAAGATTAAAAAATGAAGTGCCCGTGTAACAGATGAGTTCTCGTCATAAACCCTGATACTCCGAAAGAGATTGTACAGTTTGTGCACGAAGTGCGTCCAGTTTTTTCCGTAACCCTCTCTACTATTTTCCACATGCCATGTGGGTGAAATGATGATACCATGCCAAGTTTCAACCTTTTCAGAGTTAATTTTGTAGTGATTTTCAATTTCATGGTCATTTTGCTCTTTAAACAAATCGGTAAATGACTGAAAATAGCAAATGATGTCAGAACGTGTTGAAAATTGATGACCTCGCTTTGAATGGTGCATACGGAACGCAAAAAAT
>NC_057800.1:296436718-296438987 GCF_018294505.1 Triticum aestivum
ATGAAGTGCCCGTGTAACAGATGAGTTCTCGTCGTAAACCCTGATACTCCGAAAGAGATTGTACAGTTTGTGCACGAAGTGCGTCCAGTTTTTGCCGTAACCCTCTCTACTATTTTCCACATGCCATGTGGGTGAAATGATGATACCATGCCAAGTTTCAACATTTTTAGAGTTAATTTTGTAGTGATTTTCAATTTCATGGTCATTTAGCTCTTTAAACAAATCGGTAAATGACTGAAAATAGCAAATGATGTCAGGACGTGTTGAAAATTGATGACCTCGCTTTGAATGGTGCATACGGAACGCAAAAAAAGTCTAGAGTTCAAGTAAGTTTAAAAAATGAAGTGCCCGTGTAACCGATGACTTCTCGTCGTAAAACCTGATACTCTGAAACAGATTGTCCAGTTTGTACACGAAGTGCGTCCAGTTTTTGCTGTAACCCTCTCTAGTATTTTTCACATGCCATGTGGGTGAAATGATGATACCATGCCAAGTTTCAACATTTTCAGAGTTCACTTTCTAGCGATTTTCAATTTCATGGTCATTTAGCTCTCTAAATAAATCGGTAAATGACTGAAAATAGCAAATGATGTTAGAAAGTGTTGAAAACTGATGACGTCGCTTTGAATGGTGCATACGGAACGCGATAAAAGTGTGGAGTTCAAATAAGTTTAAAAAATGAAGTGCCCGTGTAACAGATGAGTTCTCGTCCGAAACCCTGATACTCCGAAAGAGATTGTCTAGTTTGTACACGAAGTGCGTCCAGTTTTTGCCGTAACCCTGTCTACTCTTTTGCACGTGCACTATGGGTGAAATGATGATACCATGCCAAGTTTCAACCTTTTCAGAGATCATTTTGTAGTGATTTTCAATTTCACGGTCATTTAGCTCTGTAACAAGTCGGTAAATGACTGAAAAAATAGCAGATGATGTTAGAAAGTGTTGAAAATTGATGACGTCGCTTCGAGTGGTGCATAGGAACACAAAAAAGTCTGGAGTTCAAATAAGTTTTAAAAAATGAAGTGCCCGTGTAACAGATGAGTACTCGTCCGAAACCCTGATACTCCGAAAGAGATTTTCCAGTTTGTACACGAAGTGCGTCCAGTTTTTGCCGTAACCCTCTCTACTCATTTTCACATGCTATGTGGGTGAATGATGATACCATGCCAAGTTTCAACATATTCAGAGTTCATTTTGTAGTGATTTTCAATTTCATGGTCATTTAGCTCTCTAAACAAATCGGTAAATGACTGAAAAATGAAGTGCCTGTGTAACAGATGAGTTCTCGTCGTAAACCCTGATACTCCGAAAGAGATTGTACAGTTTGTGCACGAAGTGCGTCCAGTTTTTTCCGTAACCCTCTCTAATATTTTCCACATGCCATGTGGGTGAAATGATGATAGCATGCCAAGTTTCAACCTTTTCAGAGTTAATTTTGTAGTGATTTTCAATTTCATGGTCATTTAGCTCTTTAAACAAATCGGTAAATGACTGAAAATAGCAAATGATGGTAGAAAGTGTTGAAAATTGACGACGTCTCTTTGAATGGTGCATAGGAATGAAAAAAAAGTCTGGAGTTCAAATAAGTTTAAAAAAATGAAGTGCCCGTGTAACCGATGAGTTCTCGTCCGAAACCCTGATACTCTGAAACAGATTGTCTAGTTTGTACACGAAGTGCGTCCGGTTTTGGCCGTAACCCTCTCTAGTATTTTGCACATGCCATTTGGGTGAAATGATGATACCATGCCAAGTTTCAACATTTTTAGAGTTCACTTTGTAGTGATTTTCAATTTCAGGGTCATTTAGCTCTCTAAATAAATTGGTAAATGACTGAAAATAGCAAATGATGATAGAAAGTGTTGCAAATTGATGACGTCGCTTTGAATGGTGCATACGGAACGCGATAAAAGTGTGGAGTTCAAATAAGTTTAAAAAATGAAGTGCCCGTGTAACAGATGAGTTCTCGTCCGAAACCCTGATACTCCGAAAGAGATTGTCTAGTTTGTACACGAAGTGCGTCCAGTTTTTGCCGTAACCCTGTCTACTCTTTTGCACGTGCACTGTGGGTGAAATGATGATACCATGCCAAGTTTCAACCTTTTCAGAGTTCATTTTGTAGTGATTTTCGATTTCACGGTCATTTAGCTCTGTAACAAGTCGGTAAATGACTGAAAAAATAGCAGATGATGTTAGAAAGTGTTGAAAATTGATGACGTCGCTTCGAGTGGTGCATAGGAACACAAAAAAGTCTGGAGTTCAAATAAGTTTT
>NC_057800.1:296439195-296443046 GCF_018294505.1 Triticum aestivum
TCCAGTTTTTGCCGTAACCCTCTCTACTCATTTTCACATGCTATGTGGGTGAATGATGATACCATGCCAAGTTTCAACATATTCAGAGTTCATTTTGTAGTGATTTTCAATTTCATGGTCATTTAGCTCTCTAAACAAATCGGTAAATGACTGAAAAATGAAGTGCCTGTGTAACAGATGAGTTCTCATCCGAAACCCTGATACTCTGAAACAGATTGTCCAGTTTGTACACGAAGTGTGTCCAGTTTTTGCCGTAACCCTCTACTCTTTTGGACGTGCACTGTGGGTGAAATGATGATACCATGCCAAGTTTCAACCTTTTCAGAGATCATTTTGTAGTGATTTTCAATTTCACGGTCATTTAGCTCTCTAAACAAATCGGTAAATGACTGAAAAAATAGCAGATGATGTTAGAAAGTGTTGAAAATTGATGACGTCGCTTTGAATGGTGCATAGGAACACAAAAAAGTCTAGAGTTCAAATAAGTTTAAAAAAATGAAGTGCCAGTGTAGCAGATGAGTTCTTGTCCGAAACCCTGATACTCCGAAATAGATTGTCCAGTTTGTACATGAAGTGCATCCGGTTTTTGCCGTAACCCTCTCTACTCTTTTTTCACATGCCATGTGGGTGAAATGATGATACCATGCCAAGTTTCAACATTTTCAGAGTTCATTTTGTAGTGATTTTCAATTTCATGGTCATTTTGCTCTTTAAACAAATCAGTAAATGACTGAAAAATAGCAAACGGTGTCAGAACGTGTCGAAAATTGATGTCCTCACTTTGAATGGTGCATACGGAACGCAAAAAAGTCTGGAGTTCAAATAAGTTTAAAAAAATGAAGTGCTAGTGTAGCAGATGAGTTCTTGTCCGAAACCCTGATACTCCGAAATAGATTGTCCAGTTTGTACATGAAGTGCATCCGGTTTTTGCCGTAACCCTCTCTACTCTTTTTTCACATGCCATGTGGGTGAAATGATGATACCATGCCAAGTTTCAACATTTTCAGAGTTCATTTTGTAGTGATTTTCAATTTCATGGTCATTTAGCTCTTTAAACAAATCGGTAAATGACTGAAAATAGCAAATGATGTCAGAACGTGTTGAAAATTGATGACCTCGCTTTGAATGGTGCATACGGAACGCAAAAAAAGTCTGGAGTTCAAATAAGTTTAAAAAATGAAGTGCCCGTGTAACCGATGAGTTCTCGTCGTAAACCCTGATACTCTGAAACAGATTGTCTAGTTTGTACACGAAGTGCGTCCAGTTTTTGCTGTAACCCTCTCTAGTATTTTGCACATGCCATGTGGGTGAAATGATGATACCATGCCAAGTTTCAACATTTTCAGAGTTCACTTTGTAGCGATTTTCAATTTCATGGTCATTTAGCTCTCTAAATAAATCGGTAAATGACTGAAAATAGCAAATGATGTTAGAAAGTGTTGAAAATTGATGACGTCGCTTTGAATGGTGCATACGGAACGCGATAAAACTGTGGAGTTCAAATAAGTTTAAAAAATGAAGTGCCCGTGTAACAGATGAGTTCTCGTCCGAAACCCTGATACTCCGAAAGAGATTGTCCAGTTTGTACACGAAGTGCGTCCAGTTTTTGCCGTAACCCTGTCTACTCTTTTGCACGTGCACTGTGGGTGAAATGATGATACCATGCCAAGTTTCAACCTTTTCAGAGATCATTTTGTACTGATTTTCAATTTCACGGTCATTTAGCTCTGTAAACAAGTCGGTAAATGACTGAAAAAATAGCAGATGATGTTAGAAAGTGTTGAAAATTGATGACGTCGCTTTGAATGGTCCATAGGAACACAAAAAAGTCTGGAGTTCAAATAAGTTTTAAAAAATGAAGTGCCCGTGTAACAGATGAGGACTCGTCCGAAACCCTGATACTCCGAAAGAGATTTTCCAGTTTGTACACGAAGTGCGTCCAGTTTTTGCCGTAACCCTCTCTACTCATTTTCACATGCTATGTGGGTGAATGATGATACCATGCCAAGTTTCAACATATTCAGAGTTCATTTTGTAGTGATTTTCAATTTCACGGTCATTTAGCTCTCTAAACAAATCGGTAAATGACTGAAAAATGAAGTGTCTGTGTAACAGATGAGTTCTCATCCGAAACCCTGATACTCTGAAACAGATTGTCCAGTTTGTACACGAAGTGTGTCCAGTTTTTGCCGTAACCCTCTACTCTTTTGGACGTGCACTGTGGGTGAAATGATGATACCATGCCAAGTTTCAACCTTTTTAGAGATCATTTTGTAGTGATTTTCAATTTCACGGTCATTTAGCTCTCTAAACAAATCGGTAAATGACTGAAAAAATAGCAGATGATGTTAGAAAGTGTTGAAAATTGATGACGTCGCTTTGAATGGTGGATAGGAACACAAAAAAGTCTGGAGTTCAAATAAGTTTAAAAAAATGAAGTGCCAGTGTAGCAGATGAGTTCTTCTCCGAAACCCTGATACTCCGAAATAGATTGTCCAGTTTGTACATGAAGTGCATCCGGTTTTTGCCGTAACCCTCTCTACTCTTTTTTCACATGCCATGTGGGTGAAATGATGATACCATGCCAAGTTTCAACATTTTCAGAGTTCATTTTGTAGTGATTTTCAATTTCATGGTCATTTAGCTCTCTAAACAAATCGGTAAATGACTGAAAAATAGCAAACGGTGTCAGAACGTGTCGAAAATTGATGTCCTCACTTTGAATGGTGCATACGGAACGCAAAAAAGTCTGGAGTTCAAATAATTTAAAAAAATTGAAGTGCCCGTGTAACCGATGAGTTCTCGTCCGAAACCCTGATACTGTGAAACAGATTGTCCAGTTTGTACATGAATGCGTCCAGTTTTTGCCGTAACCCTCTACTCTTTTGCACGTGGATTGTGGGTGAAATGATGATACCATGCCAAGTGTCCACCTTTTCAGAGATCGTTTTGTAGTGATTTTCAATTTCACGGTCATTTGGCTCTCTAAACAAATCGGTAAATGATTGAAAAATAGCAAATGATGTTAGAAAGTGTTGAAAATTGATGACGTCGCTTTGAATGGTGCATAGGAACACAAAAAAGTCTGGAGTTCATATAAGTTAAAAAAAATGAAGTGCCCGTGTAACAGATGAGTTCTTGTCTGGAACCCAGATACTCCGAAATAGATTGTCCAGTTTGTACACGAAGTCCGTCCGGTTTTTGCCGTAACCCTCTCTACTCTTTTTCACATGCAATGTGGGTGAAATGATGATACCATGCCAAGCTTCATCCTTTAGCTCTCTAAACAAATTGTACACGAAGTCCGTCAGAGTTCATTTTGTAGTGATTTTCAATTTCACGGTCATTTAGCTCTCTAAACAAATCGGTAAATGACAGAAAAATAGCAAACGATGTCAGAACGTGTTGAAAATGGATGTCCTCGCTTTGAATGGTGCATACGGAACGCACAAAAGTCTGGAGTTAGAATAAGTTTAAAAAAATGAAGTGCCCGTGTAACCGATGAGTTCTCATCCGAAACCCTGATACTCCGAAACAGATTGTCCAGTTTGTACATGAAGTGCGTCCAGTTTTTGCCGTAACCCTCTACTCTTTTGCACGTGCACTGTAGGTGAAATGATGATACCATGCCAAGTTTCAACCTTTTCAGAGATCATTTTGTAGTGATTTTCAATTTCACGGTCATTTAGCTCTCTAAACAAATCGGTAAATGACTGAAAAAATAGTAGATGATGTTAGAAAGTGTTGAAAATTGATGACGTCGCTTTGAATGGTGCATAGGAACACAAAAAAGTCTAGAGTTCAAATAAGTTTAAAAAAATGAAGTGCCAGTGTAACAGATGAGTTCTCAT
>NC_057800.1:296443262-296444051 GCF_018294505.1 Triticum aestivum
ACGTCGCTTTGAATGGTGCATAGGAACACAAAAAAGTCTGGAGTTCAAATAAGTTAAAAAAAATGAAGTGCCCGTGTAACAGATGAGTTCTTGTCTGGAACCCTGATACTCCGAAATAGATTGTCCAGTTTGTACACGAAGTGCGTCCGGTTTTTGCCGTAACCCTCTCTACTCTTTTTCACATGCAATGTAGGTGAAATGATGATACCATGCCAAGCTTCATCCTTTTCAGAGTTCATTTTGTAGTGATTTTCAATTTCACGGTCATTTAGCTCTCTAAACAAATCGGTAAATGACAGAAAAATAGCAAACGATGTCAGAATGTGTTGAAAATTGATGTCCTCGCTTTGAATGGTGCATGCGGAACGCAAAAAAGTCTGGAGTTAGAATAAGTTTAAAAAAATGAAGTGCCCGTGTAACCGATGAGTTCTCATCCGAAACCCTGATACTCCGAAACAGATTGTCCAGTTTGTACCCGAAGTGCGTCCAGTTTTTGCCGTAAGCCTCTACTCTTTTGCACGTGCACTGTGGGTGAAATGATGATACCATGCCAAGTTTCAACCTTTTCAGAGATCATTTTGTAGTGATTTTCAATTTCACGGTCATTTAGCTCTCTAAACAAATCGGTAAATGACTGAAAAAATAGCAGATGATGTTAGAAAGTGTTGAAAATTGATGACGTCGCTTTGAATGGTGCATAGGAACACAAAAAAGTCTGGAGTTCAAATAAGTTTAAAAAAATGAAGTGCCAGTGTAACAGATGAGTTCTCATCAGAAACCCTGATACTC
>NC_057800.1:296444725-296445486 GCF_018294505.1 Triticum aestivum
GGTCATTTAGCTCTCTAAACAAATCGGTAAATGACAGAAAAATAGCAAACGATGTCAGAACATGTTGCAAATTGATGTCCTTGCTTTGAATGGTGCAAACGGAACGCAAAAAAGTCTGGAGTTAGAATAAGTTTAAAAAAATGAAGTGCCCGTGTAACCGATGAGTTCTCATCCGAAACCCTGATACTCGGAAACAGATTGTCCAGTTTGTACACGAAGTGCATCCAGTTTTTGCCGTAACCCTCTACTCTTTTGCACGTGCACTGTGGGTGAAATGATGATACCATGCCAAGTTTCAACCTTTTCAGAGATCATTTTGTAGTGATTTTCAATTTCACGGTCATTTAGCTCTCTAAACAAATCGGTAAATGACTGAAAAAATAGCAGATGATGTTAGAAAGTGTTGAAAATTCATGACGTCGCTTTGAATGGTGCATAGGAACACAAAAAAGTCTGGAGTTCAAATAAGTTTAAAAAATGAAGTGCCAGTGTAACATATGAGTTCTTGTGCGAAACGCTGATACTCCGAAATAGATTGTCCAGTTTGTACACGAAGTGCGTCCAGTTTTTGTCGAACCCTCTCTACTCTTTTTCACATGCCATGTGGGTGAAATGATGATACCATGCCAAGTTTCAACCTTTTCAGAGTTAATTTTGTAGTGATTTTTAATTTCATGGTCATTTAGCTCTCTAAACAAATCGGTAAATGACTGAAAAATAGCAAATGATGTCAGAACGTGTTGAAAATTGATGACATCGCT
>NC_057800.1:296445541-296447841 GCF_018294505.1 Triticum aestivum
TGACATCGCTTTGAATGGTGCATATGAACACAAAAAAGTCTGGAGTTCAAATAAGTTTAAAAAAATGAAGAGCCCGTGTAACCGATGAGTTCTCGTCCGAAACCTTGATACTCTAAAATAGATTGTCCAGTTTGTACACGAAGTGCGTCCAGTTTTTGTCGTAACCCTCTCTACTCTTTTTCACATGCCATGTGGGTGAAATGATGATACCATGCCAAGTTTCAACATTTTCAGAGTTCACTTTGTAGTGATTTTCAATTTCACAGTCATTTAGCTCTCTAAACATATCGGTAAATGACTGAAAATAGCAAATGATGTCAGAACATGTTGAAAATTGATGACCTCGCTTTGAATGGTGCATACGGAACGCAAAAAGTTTAAAAAAAATGAAGTGCCTGTGTAACAGATGAGTTCTCGTCGTAAACCCTGATACTCCGAAAGAGATTGTATAGTTTGTGCACGAAGTGCGTCCATTTTTTTCCGTAACCCTCTCTACTATTTTCCACATGCCATGTGGGTGAAATGATGATACCATGCCAAGTTTCAACCTTTTCAGAGTTAATTTTGTAGTGATTTTCAATTTCATGGTCATTTAGCTCTTTAAACAAATCAGTAAATGACTGAAAATAGCAAATGATGTTAGAAAGTGTTGAAAATTGACGACGTCTCTTTGAATGGTGCATAGGAATGAAAAAAAAGTCTGGAGTTCAAATAAGTTTAAAAAAATGAAGTGCCCGTGTAACAGATGAGTTCTCGTCGTAAACCCTCATACTCCGAAATAGATTGTCCAGTTTGTACACGAAGTGCGTCCATTTTTTGTCGTAACCCTCTCTACTCTTTTTCACATGCCATGTGGGTGAAATGTTGATACCATGCCAAGTTTCAACCTTTTCAGAGTTAATTTTGTAGTGATTTTCAATTTCACGGTTATTTAGCTCTCTAAACAAATCGATAAATGACTGAAAATAGCAAATGTTGTTAGAAAGTGTTGAAAATTGATGACGTTGCTTTGAATGGTGCATACGGAACACAAAAAATGTCTGGTGTTCAAATAAGTTTAAAAAAATGAAGTGTCCGTGTAACAGATGAGTTCTCGTCCGAAACCCTGATACTCCAAAAGAGATTGTCCAGTTTGTACATGAAGTGCGTCCAGTTTTTGTCGTAACCCTCTCTACTATTTTGCACATGCTATGTGGGTGAATGATGATATCATGCCATGTTTCAACATTTTCAGAGTTCATTTTGTAGTGATTTTCAATTTCACGGTCATTTAGCTCCCTAAACAAATCGGTAAATGACTATAAAATAGCAAATGATGTTAGAAAGTGTTGAAAATTGACGACGTCTCTTTGAATGGTGCATAGGAACGAAAAAAAATGTCTAGATTTCAAATAAGTTTTAAAAAATGAAGTGCCCGTGTAACAGATGAGTTCTCGTTGTAAACCCTGAAACTCCGAAATAGATTGTCCAGTTTGTACACGAAGTGCGTCCAGTTTTTGTCGTAACCCTCTCTACTCTTTTTAACATGCCATGTGTGTGAAATGATGATACCATGCCAAGTTTCAACCTTTTCAGAGTTAATTTTGTAGTGATTTTCAATTTCACGGTCATTTAGCTCTCTAAACAAATTGGTAAATGACTGAAAAATAGCAAATGATGTCAGAACATGTTTAAAATAGATGACCTCGCTTTGAATGGTGCATACGGAACGCAAAAAAGTCTGGAGTTCAAATAAGTTTAAAAAAATGAAGTGCCCATGTAACCGATGAGTTCTCGTCCGAAACCCTGATACTCTGAAACAGATTGTCCAGTTTGTACACGAAGTGCGTCCGGTTTTGGCCGTAACCCTCTCTAGTATTTTGCACATGCCATTTGGGTGAAATGATGATACCATGCCAAGTTTCAACATTTTTAGAGTTCACTTTGTAGTGATTTTCAATTTCAGGGTCATTTAGCTCTCTAAATAAATTGGTAAATGACTGAAAATAGCAATGGTGTTAGAAAGTGTTGCAAATTGATGACGTCGCTTTGAATGGTGCATACAGAACGCGAAAAAAGTCTGGAGTTCAAATAAGTTTAAAAAATGAAGTGCCCGTGTAACAGATGAGTTCTCGTCCGAAACCTTGACACTCCGAAAGAGATTGTCCAGTTTGTACACGAAGTGCATCCAGTTTTTGCCATAACCCTCTCTACTATTTTTCACATGCCATGTGGGTGAAATGATGATACCATGCCAAGTTTCAGCATATTCAGAGTTCATTTTATAGTGATTTTCAATTTCATGGTCATTTAGCTCTCTA
>NC_057800.1:296448622-296451339 GCF_018294505.1 Triticum aestivum
AACGTGTTGAAAATTGATGACGTCGCTTTGAATGGTGCATAGGAACACAAAAAAGTCTGGAGTTCAAATAAGTTTAAAAAAATGAAGTGCCCGTGTAACCGATGAGTTCTCGTCCGAAACCCTGATACTCTAAAACAGATTGTCCAGTTTGTACACGAAGTGCGTCCAGTTTTTGTCGTAACCCTCTCTACTCTTTTTCGCATGCCATGTGGGTGAAATGATGATACCATGCCAAGTTTCAACATTTTCAGAGTTCACTTTGTAGTGATTTTCAATTTCACAGTCATTTAGCTCTCTAAACAAATCGGTAAATGACTGAAAATAGCAAATGATGTCAGAACATGTTGAAAATTGATGACCTCGCTTTGAATGGTGCATACCGAACGCAAAAAAAAGTCTGGAGTTCAAATAAGTTTAAAAAATGAAGTGCCCGTGTAACAGATGTTTTCTCGTCGTAAACTCTGATACTCCGAAAGAGATTGTACAGTTTGTGCGTGAAGTGCGTCCAGTTTTTGCCGAAACCCTCTCTACTATTTTCCACATGCCATGTGGGTGAAATGATGATACCATGCCAAGTTTCAACCTTTTCAGAGTTAATTTTGTACTGATTTTCAATTTGATGGTCATTAGCTCTTTAAACAAATCAGTAAATGACTGAAAATAGCAAATGATGTTAGAAAGTGTTGAAAATTGACGACGTCTCTTTGAATGGTGCATAGGAATGAAAAAAAAGTCTGGAGTTCAAATAAGTTTAAAAAAATGAAGTGCCCATGTAACAGATGAGTTCTCGTCGTAAACCCTCATACTCCGAAATAGATTGTCCAGTTTGTACACGAAGTGCGTCCAGTTTTTGTCGTAACCCTCTCTACTCTTTTTCACATGCCATGTGGGTGAAATGTTGATACCATGCCAAGTTTCAACCTTTTCAGAGTTAATTTTGTAGTGATTTTCAATTTCACGGTTATTTAGCTCTCTAAACAAATCGATAAATGACTGAAAATTGCAAATGTTGTTAGAAAGTGTTGAAAATTGATGACGTTGCTTTGAATGGTGCATACGGAACACAAAAAATGTCTGGTGTTCAAATAAGTTTAAAAAAATGAAGTGTCCGTGTAACAGATGAGTTCTCGTCCGAAACCTTGATACTCCAAAAGAGATTGTCCAGTTTGTACATGAAGTGCGTCCAGTTTTTGCCGTAACCCTCTCTACTATTTTGCACATGCTATGTGGGTGAATGATGATACCATGCCAAGTTTCAACATTTTCAGAGTGCATTTTATAGTGATTTTCAATTTCACGGTCATTTAGCTCCCTAAACAAATCGGTAAATGACTATAAAATAGCAAATGATGTTAGAAAGTGTTGAAAATTGACGACGTCTCTTTGAATGGTGCATAGGAACGAAAAAAATGTCTAGATTTCAAATAAGTTTTAAAAAATGAAGTGCCCGTGTAACAGATGAGTTCTCGTTGTAAACCCTGATACTCCGAAATAGATTGTCCAGTTTGTACACGAAGTGCGTCCAGTTTTTGTCGTAACCCTCTCTACTCTTTTCAACATGCCATGTGTGTGAAATGATGATACCATGCCAAGTTTCAACCTTTTCAGAGTTAATTTTGTAGTGATTTTCAATCTCACGGTCATTTAGCTCTCTAAACAAATCGGTAAATGACTGAAAAATAGCAAATGATGTCAGAACATGTTTAAAATAGATGACCTCGCTTTGAATCGTGCATACGGAACGCAAAAAAGTCTGGAGTTCAAATAAGTTTAAAAAAATGAAGTGCCCATGTAACCGATGAGTTCTCGTCCGAAACCCTGATACTCTGAAACAGATTGTCCAGTTTGTACACGAAGTGCGTCCGGTTTTGGCCTTAACCCTCTCTAGTATTTTGCACATGCCATTTGGGTGAAATGATGATACCATCCCAAGTTTCAACATTTTTAGAGTTCACTTTGTAGTGATTTTCAATTTCAGGGTCATTTAGCTCTCTAAATAAATTGGTAAATGACTGAAAATAGCAAATGATGTTAGAAAGTGTTGCAAATTGATGACGTCGCTTTGAATGGTGCATACAGAACGCGAAAAAAGTCTGGAGTTCAAATAAGTTTAAAAAATGAAGTGCCCGTGTAACAGATGAGTTCTCGTCCGAAACCTTGACACTCCGAAAGAGATTGTTTAGTTTGTACACGAAGTGCATCCAGTTTTTGCCATAACCCTCTCTACTATTTTTCACATGCCATGTGGGTGAAATGATGATACCATGCCAAGTTTCAGCATATTCAGAGTTCATTTTATAGTGGTTTTCAATTTCATGGTCATTTAGCTCTCTAAATAAATCGATAAATGACTGAAAATAGCAAATGTTGTTAGAAAGTGTTGAAAATTGATGACGTCGCTTTGAATGGTGCATAAGGAACACAAAAAATGTCTGGAGTTCAAATAAGTTTAACAAAATGAAGTGCCCGTGTAACAGATGAGTTCTCATCGTAAACCCTGATACTCCGAAATAGATTGTCCAGTTTGTACACGAAGTGCGTCCAGTTTTTGTCGTAACCCTCTCTACTCTTTTTCACATGCCATGTGGGTGAAATGATGATACCATGCCAAGTTTCAACCTTTTCAGAGTTAATTTTGTAGTGATTTTCAATTTCACGGTCATTTAGCTCTCTAAACAAATCGGTAAATGACTGAAAAATAGCAAATGATGTCAGAA
>NC_057800.1:296451707-296454529 GCF_018294505.1 Triticum aestivum
ATCGGTAAATGACTGAAAATAGCAAATGATGTCAGAACATGTTGAAAATTGATGACCTCGCTTTGAATGGTGCATACCGAACGCAAAAAAAAGTCTGGAGTTCAAATAAGTTTAAAAAATGAAGTGCCCGTGTAACAGATGTTTTCTCGTCGTAAACTCTGATACTCCGAAAGAGATTGTACAGTTTGTGCACGAAGTGCGTCCAGTTTTTGCCGTAACCCTCTCTACTATTTTCCACATGCCATGTGGGTGAAATGATGATACCATGCCAAGTTTCAACCTTTTCAGAGTTAATTTTGTACTGATTTTCAATTTGATGGTCATTTAGCTCTTTAAACAAATCGGTAAATGACTGAAAATAGAAAATGATGTCAGAACGTGTTGAAAATTGATGACCTCGCTTTCAATGGAGCATACGGAACGCAAAAAAAGTCTGGAGTTCAAAGAAGTTTAAAAAAATGAAGTGCCCGTGTAACAGATGAGTTCTCGTCCGAAACCCTGATACTCCGAAAGAGATTTTCCAGTTTGGACATGAAGTGCGTCCAGTTTTTGCCGTAACCCTCTCTACTATTTTGCACATGCTATGTGGGTGAATGATGATACCATGCCAAGTTTCAACATTTTCAGAGTTCATTTTGTAGTGATTTTCAATTTCACGGTCATTTAGCTCTCTAAACAAATCGATAAATGACTATAAAATAGCAAATGATGTTAGAAAGTGTTGAAAATTGATGACGTCTCTTTGAATGGTGCATAGGAACTAAAAAAAAGTGTAGAGTTCAAATAAGTTTAAAAAAATGAAGTGCCCGTGTAACAGATGAGTTCTCGTCGTAAACCCTGATACTCTGAAATAGATTGTCTAGTTTGTAAACGAAGTGCGTCCAGTTTTTGTCGTAACCCTCTCTACTCTTTTTAACATGCCATGTGTGTGAAATGATGATATCGTGCCATATTTCAACCTCTTCAGAGTTAATTTTGTAGTGATTTTCAATTTCACGGTCATTTAGCTCTCTAAACAAATCGGTAAATGACTGAAAAATAGCAAATGATGTCAGAACATGTTGAAAATAGATGAACTCGCTTTGAATGGTGCATACGGAATGCAAAAAAAGTCTAGAGTTCAAATAAGTTTAAAAAAATGAAGTGCCCGTGTAACCGATGAGTTCTCGTCCGAAACCTTGACACTCCGAAACAGATTGTCCAGTTTGTACACGAAGTGCATCCAGTTTTTGCCGTAACCCTCTCTAGTGTTTTTCACATGCCATGTGGGTCAAATGATGATACCATGCCAAGTTTCAGCATTTTCAGAGTTCACTTTGTAGTGATTTTCAATTTCAGGGTCTTTTAGCTCTCTAAATAAATCGGTAAATGACTGAAAATAGGAAATGATGTTAGAAAAGTGTTGAAAATTGATGACGTCGCTTTGAATGGTGCATACAGAACGTGAAAAAAGTCTGGAGTTCAAATAAGTTTAAAAAATGAAGTGCCCGTGTAACAGATGAGTTCTCATCGTAAACCCTGATACTCTAAAATAGATTGTCCAGTTTGTACATGAAGTGCATCCAGTTTTTGTCGTAACCCTCTCTACTCTTTTTCACATGCCATGTGGGTGAAATGATGATACCAGGCCAAGTTTCAACATTTTCAGAGTTCACTTTGTAGTGATTTTCAATTTCACAGTCATTTAGCTCTCTAAACAAATCGGTAAATGACTGAAAATAGCAAATGATGTCAGAACGTGTTGAAAATTGATGACCTCGCTTTGAATGGTGCATACGGAACACAAAAAAAAGTCTGGAGTTCAAATAAGTTTAAAAAATGAAGTGCCCGTGTAACAGATGAGTTCTCGTCGTAAACCCTGATACTCCGAAAGAGATTGTACAGTTTGTGCACGAAGTGCGTCCAGTTTTTGCCGTAACCCTCTCTACTATTTTCCACATGCCATGTGGGTGAAATGATGATACGATGCCAAGTTTCAACATTTTTAGAGTTAATTTTGTAGTGATTTTCAATTTCATGGTCATTTAGCTCTTTAAACAAATCGGTAAATGACTGAAAATAGCAAATGATGTCAGAACGTGTTGAAAATTGATGACCTCGCTTTGAATGGTGCATACGGAACGCAAAAAATGTCTGGAGTTCAAATAAGTTTAAAAAAATGAAGTGCCCGTGTAACCGATGAGTTCTCGTCGTAAACCCTGATACTCTGAAACAGATTGTCCAGTTTGTACACGAAGTGCGTCCAGTTATTGCTGTAACCCTCTCTAGTATTTTGCACATGCCATGTGGGTGAAATGATGATACCATGCCAAGTTTCAACATTTTCAGAGTTCACTTTGTAGCGATTTTCGATTTCATGGTCATTTAGCTCTCTAAATAAATCGGTAAATGACTGAAAATAGCAAATGATGTTATAAAGTGTTGAAAATTTATGACGTCGCTTTGAATGGTGCATACGGAACGCGATAAAAGTGTGGAGTTCAAATAAGTTTAAAAAATGAAGTGCCCGTGTAACAGATGAGTTCTCGTCCGAAACCCTGATACTCCGAAAGAGATTGTCCAGTTTGTACACGAAGTGCGTCCAGTTTTTGCCGTAACCCTGTCTACTCTTTTGCACGTGCACTGTGGGTGAAATGATGATACCATGCCAAGTTTCAACCTTTTCAGAGATCATTTTGTAGTGATTTTCAATTTCACGGTCATTTAGCTCTGTAACCAAGTCGGTAAATGACTGAAAAAAGAGCAGATGATGTTAGAAAGTGTTGAAAATTGATGACGTCGCTTTGAATTGTGCATAGGAACACAAAAAAGTCTGGAGTTCA
>NC_057800.1:296455871-296457615 GCF_018294505.1 Triticum aestivum
ATGAAGTGCCAGTGTAACAGATGAGTTCTCATCAGAAACCCTGATACTCTGAAATAGATTGTCCAGTTTGTACACGAAGTGTGTCCAGTTTTTGCCGTAACCCTCTACCCTTTTGCACGTGGATTGTGGGTGAAATGATGATACCATGCCAAGTGTCAACCTTTTCAGAAATCGTTTTGTAGTGATTTTCAATTTCACGGTCATTTAGCTCTCTAAACAAATCGGTAAATGATTGAAAAATAGCAAATGATGTTAGAAAGTGTTGAAAATTGATGACGTCCCTTTGAATGGTGCATAGGAACACAAAAAAGTCTGGAGTTCAAATAAGTTTAAAAAAATGAAGTGCCCATGTAACAGATGAGTTCTTGTCTGGAACCCTGATACTCCGAAATAGATTGTCCAGTTTGTACACGAAGTGCGTCCGGTTTTTGCCGTAACCCTCTCTACTCTTTTTCACATGCAATGTGGGTGAAATGATGATACCATGCCAAGCTTCAACCTTTTCAGAGTTCATTTTGTAGTGATTTTCAATTTCACGGTCATTTAGCTCTCTAAACAAATCGGTAAATGACAAAAAAATAGCAAACGATGTCAGAACGTGTTGAAAATTGATGTCCTCGCTTTGAATGGTGCAAACGGAACGCAAAAAAGTCTGGAGTTAGAATAAGTTTAAAAAAATGAAGTGCCCATGTAACCGATGAGTTCTCATCCGATACCCTGATACTCCGAAACAGATTGTCCAGTTTGTACACGAAGTGCGTCCAGTTTTTGCCGTAACCCTCTACTCTTTTGCACATGCACTGTGGGTGAAATGATGATACCATGCCAAGTTTCAACCTTTTCAGAGATCATTTTGTAGTGATTTTCAATTTCACGGTCATTTAGCTCTCTAAACAAATCGGTAAATGACTGAAAAAACAGCAGATGATGTTAGAAAGTGTTGAAAATTGATGACGTTGCTTTGAATGGTGCATAGGAACACAAAAAAGTCTGGAGTTCAAATAAGTTTAAAAAAATGAAGTGCCAGTGTAACAGATGAGTTCTCATCAGAAACCCTGATACTCTGAAATAGATTGTCCAGTTTGTACACGAAGTGTGTCCAGTTTTTGCCATAACCCTCTACTCTTTTGCACGTGGATTGTGGGTGAAATGATGATACTATGCCAAGTGTCAACCTTTTCAGAGATCGTTTTGTAGTGATTTTCAATTTCACGGTCATTTAGCTCTCTAAACAAATCGGTAAATGATTGAAAAATAGCAAATGATGTTAGAAAGTGTTGAAAATTGATGACATCGCTTTGAATGGTGCATAGGAACACAAAAAAGTCTGGAGTTCAAATAGGTTAAAAAAATGAAGTGCCCATGTAACAGATGAGTTCTTGTCTGGAACCCTGATACTCCGAAATAGATTGTCCAGTTTGTACACGAGGTGCGTCCGGTTTTTGCCGTAACCCTCTCTACTCTTTTTCACATGCAATGTGGGTGAAATGATGATACCATGCCAAGCTTCATCCTTTTCAGAGTTCATTTTGTAGTGATTTTCAATTTCACGGTCATTTAGCTCTCTAAACAAATCGGTAAATGACAGAAAAATAGCAAACGATGTCAGAACGTGTTGAAAATTGATGTCCTCGCTTTGAATGGTGCATACGGAACGCAAAAAAGTCTGGAGTTAGAATAAGTTTAAAAAAATGAAGTGCCCGTGTAACCGATGAGTTCTCATCCGAAACCCTGATACTCCGAA
>NC_057800.1:296457625-296459422 GCF_018294505.1 Triticum aestivum
ACGTCGCTTTGAATGGTGCATAGGAACACAAAAAAGTCTGGAGTTCAAATAAGTTAAAAAAAATGAAGTGCCCGTGTAACAGATGAGTTCTTGTCTGGAACCCTGATACTCCGAAATAGATTGTCCAGTTTGTACACGAAGTGCGTCCGGTTTTTGCCGTAACCCTCTCTACTCTTTTTCACATGCAATGTAGGTGAAATGATGATACCATGCCAAGCTTCATCCTTTTCAGAGTTCATTTTGTAGTGATTTTCAATTTCACGGTCATTTAGCTCTCTAAACAAATCGGTAAATGACAGAAAAATAGCAAACGATGTCAGAATGTGTTGAAAATTGATGTCCTCGCTTTGAATGGTGCATGCGGAACGCAAAAAAGTCTGGAGTTAGAATAAGTTTAAAAAAATGAAGTGCCCGTGTAACCGATGAGTTCTCATCCGAAACCCTGATACTCCGAAACAGATTGTCCAGTTTGTACCCGAAGTGCGTCCAGTTTTTGCCGTAAGCCTCTACTCTTTTGCACGTGCACTGTGGGTGAAATGATGATACCATGCCAAGTTTCAACCTTTTCAGAGATCATTTTGTAGTGATTTTCAATTTCACGGTCATTTAGCTCTCTAAACAAATCGGTAAATGACTGAAAAAATAGCAGATGATGTTAGAAAGTGTTGAAAATTGATGACGTCGCTTTGAATGGTGCATAGGAACACAAAAAAGTCTGGAGTTCAAATAAGTTTAAAAAAATGAAGTGCCAGTGTAACAGATGAGTTCTCATCAGAAACCCTGATACTCTGAAACTGATTGTCCAGTTTGTACACGAAGTGTGTCCAGTTTTTGCCGTAACCCTCTACTCTTTTGCACGTGGATTGTGGGTGAAATGATGATACCATGCCAAGTGTCAACCTTTTCAGAGATCGTTTTGTAGTGATTTTCAATTTCACGGTCATTTAGCTCTCTAAACAAATCGGTAAATGATTGAAAAATAGCAAATGATGTTAGAAAGTGTTGAAAATTGATGACGTCGCTTTGAATGGTGCATAGGAACACAAAAAAGTCTGGAGTTCAAATAAGTTTAAAAAAATGAAGTGCCCATGTAATAGATGAGTTCTTGTCTGGAACCCTGGTACTCCGAAATAGATTGTCCAGTTTGTACACAAAGTGCGTCCGGTTTTTGCCGTAACCCTCTCTACTCTTTTTCACATGCAATGTGGGTGAAATGATGATACCATGCCAAGCTTCAACCTTTTCAGAGTTGACTTTGTAGTGATTTTCAATTTCACGGTCATTTAGCTCTCTAAACAAATCGGTAAATGACAGAAAAATAGCAAACGATGTCAGAACGTGTTGAAAATTGATGTCCTCGCTTTGAATGGTGCAAACGGAACGCAAAAAAGTCTGGAGTTAGAATAAGTTTAAAAAAAGGAAGTTCCCATGTAACGGATGAGTTCTCATCCGAAACCCTGATACTCCGAAACAGATTGTCCAGTTTGTACACGAAGTGCGTCCAGTTTTTGCCGTAACCCTCTACTCTTTTGCACATGCACTGTGGGTGAAATGATGATACCATGCCAAGTTTCAACCTTTTTAGAGATCATTTTGTAGTGATTTTCAATTTCACGGTCATTTAGCTCTCTAAACAAATCGGTAAATGACTGAAAAAATAGCAGATGATGTTAGAAAGTGTTGAAAATTGATGACGTCGCTTTGAATGGTGCATAGGAACACAAAAAAGTCTGGAGTTCAAATAAGTTTAAAAAAATGAAGTGCCAGTGTAACAGATGAGTTCTTGTCCGAAACCCT
>NC_057800.1:296459432-296459883 GCF_018294505.1 Triticum aestivum
TCGCTTTGAATGGTGCATAGGAACACAAAAAAGTCTGGAGTTCAAATAGGTTAAAAAAATGAAGTGCCCATGTAACAGATGAGTTCTTGTCTGGAACCCTGATACTCCGAAATAGATTGTCCAGTTTGTACACGAGGTGCGTCCGGTTTTTGCCGTAACCCTCTCTACTCTTTTTCACATGCAATGTGGGTGAAATGATGATACCATGCCAAGCTTCATCCTTTTCAGAGTTCATTTTGTAGTGATTTTCAATTTCACGGTCATTTAGCTCTCTAAACAAATCGGTAAATGACAGAAAAATAGCAAACGATGTCAGAACGTGTTGAAAATTGATGTCCTCGCTTTGAATGGTGCATACGGAACGCAAAAAAGTCTGGAGTTAGAATAAGTTTAAAAAAATGAAGTGCCCGTGTAACCGATGAGTTCTCATCCGAAACCCTGATACTCCGAA
>NC_057800.1:296459893-296462179 GCF_018294505.1 Triticum aestivum
ACGTCGCTTTGAATGGTGCATAGGAACACAAAAAAGTCTGGAGTTCAAATAAGTTAAAAAAAATGAAGTGCCCGTGTAACAGATGAGTTCTTGTCTGGAACCCTGATACTCCGAAATAGATTGTCCAGTTTGTACACGAAGTGCGTCCGGTTTTTGCCGTAACCCTCTCTACTCTTTTTCACATGCAATGTAGGTGAAATGATGATACCATGCCAAGCTTCATCCTTTTCAGAGTTCATTTTGTAGTGATTTTCAATTTCACGGTCATTTAGCTCTCTAAACAAATCGGTAAATGACAGAAAAATAGCAAACGATGTCAGAATGTGTTGAAAATTGATGTCCTCGCTTTGAATGGTGCATGCGGAACGCAAAAAAGTCTGGAGTTAGAATAAGTTTAAAAAAATGAAGTGCCCGTGTAACCGATGAGTTCTCATCCGAAACCCTGATACTCCGAAACAGATTGTCCAGTTTGTACCCGAAGTGCGTCCAGTTTTTGCCGTAAGCCTCTACTCTTTTGCACGTGCACTGTGGGTGAAATGATGATACCATGCCAAGTTTCAACCTTTTCAGAGATCATTTTGTAGTGATTTTCAATTTCACGGTCATTTAGCTCTCTAAACAAATCGGTAAATGACTGAAAAAATAGCAGATGATGTTAGAAAGTGTTGAAAATTGATGACGTCGCTTTGAATGGTGCATAGGAACACAAAAAAGTCTGGAGTTCAAATAAGTTTAAAAAAATGAAGTGCCAGTGTAACAGATGAGTTCTTGTCCGAAACCCTGATACTCCGAAATAGATTGTCCAGTTTGTACATGAAGTGCGTCCGGTTTTTGCCATAACCCTCTCTACTCTTTTTTCACATGCCATGTGGGTGAAATGATGATACCATGCCAAGTTTCAACATTTTCAGAGTTCATTTTGTAGTGATTTTCAATTTCACGGTCATTTAGCTCTCTAAACAAATCGGTAAATGACTAAAAAATAGCAAACGGTGTCAGAACGTGTTGACAAATTGATGTCCTCACTTTGAATGGTGCATACGGAACGCAAAAAAGTCTGGAGTTCAAATAATTTTAAAAAAATGAAGTGCCCGTGTAACCAATGAGTTCTCGTCCAAAACCGTGATACTCTGAAACAGATTGTCCAGTTTGTACATGAAGTGCGTCCAATTTTTGCCGTAACCCTCTACTCTTTTGCACGTGGATTGTGGGTGAAATGATGATACCATGCCAAGTGTCAACCTTTTCAGAGATCGTTTTGTAGTGATTTTCAATTTTACGGTCATTTAGCTCTCTAAACAAATCGGTAAATGATTGAAAAATAGCAAATGATGTTAGAAAGTGTTGAAAATTGAGGACGTCGCTTTGAATGGTGCATAGGAACACAAAAAAGTCTGGAGTTCAAATAAGTTAAAAAAAATGAAGTGCCCGTGTAACAGATGAGTTCTTGTCTGGAACCCTGATACTCCGAAATAGATTGTCCAGTTTGTACACGAAGTGCGTCCGGTTTTTGCCGTAACCCTCTCTACTCTTTTTCACATGCAATGTGGGTGAAATGATGATACCATGCCAAGCTTCATCCTTTTCAGAGTTCATTTTGTAGTGATTTTCAATTTCATGGTCATTTAGCTCTCTAAACAAATCGGTAAATGACAGAAAAATAGCAAACGATGTCAGAACGTGTTGAAAATTGATGTCCTCGCTTTGAATGATGCATATGGAACGCAAAAAAGTCTGGAGTTAGAATAAGTTTAAAAAAATGAAGTGCCCGTGTAACCGATGAGTTCTCATCCGAAACCCTGATACTCCGAAACAGATTGTCCAGTTTGTACACGAAGTGCGTCCAGTTTTTGCCGTAACCCTCTACTCTTTTGCACGTGCACTGTGGGTGAAATGATGATACCATGCCAAGTTTCAACCTTTTCAGAGATCATTTTGTAGTGATTTTCAATTTCACGGTCATTTAGCTCTCTAAACAAATCGGTAAATGACTGAAAAAATAGCAGATGATGTTAGAAAGCGTTGAAAATTGATGACGTCGCTTTGAATGGTGCATAGGAACACAAAAAAGTTTGGAGTTCAAATAAGTTTAAAAAAATGAAGTGCCAGTGCAACAGATGAGTTCTCATCAGAAACCCTGATACTCTGAAACAGATTGTCCAGTTTGTACACGAAGTGTGTCCAGTTTTTGCCGTAACCCTCTACTCTTTTGCACGTGGATTGTGGGTGAAATGATGATACCATGCCAAGTGTCAACCTTTTCAGAGATCGTTTTGTAGTGATTTT
>NC_057800.1:296463030-296464495 GCF_018294505.1 Triticum aestivum
TCGCTTTGAATGGTGCATAGGAACACAAAAAAGTCTGGAGTTCAAATAGGTTAAAAAAATGAAGTGCCCATGTAACAGATGAGTTCTTGTCTGGAACCCTGATACTCCGAAATAGATTGTCCAGTTTGTACACGAGGTGCGTCCGGTTTTTGCCGTAACCCTCTCTACTCTTTTTCACATGCAATGTGGGTGAAATGATGATACCATGCCAAGCTTCATCCTTTTCAGAGTTCATTTTGTAGTGATTTTCAATTTCACGGTCATTTAGCTCTCTAAACAAATCGGTAAATGACAAAAAAATAGCAAACGATGTCAGAACGTGTTGAAAATTGATGTCCTCACTTTGAATGGTGCATACGGAACGCAAAAAAGTCTGGAGTTAGAATAAGTTTAAAAAAATGAAGTGCCCGTGTAACCGATGAGTTCTCATCCGAAACCCTGATACTCCGAAACAGATTGTCCAGTTTGTAACCGAAGTGCGTCCAGTTTTTGCCGTAACCCTCTACTCTTTTGCACGTGCACTGTGGGTGAAATGATGATACCATGCCAAGTTTCAACCTTTTCAGAGATCATTTTGTAGTGATTTTCAATTTCACGGTCATTTAGCTCTCTAAACAAATCGGTAAATGACTGAAAAAATAGCAGATGATGTTAGAAAGTGTTGAAAATTGATGACGTCGCTTTGAATGGTGCATAGGAACACAAAAAAGTCTGGAGTTCAAATAAGTTTAAAAAAATGAAGTGCCAGTGTAACAGATGAGTTCTCATCAGAAACCCTGATACTCTGAAACAGATTGTCCAGTTTGTACACGAAGTGTGTCCAGTTTTTGCCGTAACCCTCTACTCTTTCGCACGTGGATTGTGGGTGAAATGATGATACCATGCCAAGTGTCAACCTTTTCAGATATCGTTTTGTAGTGATTTTCAATTTCACGGTCATTTAGCTCTCTAAACAAATCGGTAAATGATTGAAAAATAGCAAATGATGTTAGAAAGTGTTGAAAATTGATGACGTCGCTTTGAATGGTGCATAGGAACACAAAAAAGTCTGGAGTTCAAATAGGTTAAAAAAATGAAGTGCCCATGTAACAGATGAGTTCTTGTCTGGAACCCTGATACTCCGAAATAGATTGTCCAGTTTGTACACGAGGTGCGTCCGGTTTTTGCCGTAACCCTCTCTACTCTTTTTCACATGCAATGTGGGTGAAATGATGATACCATGCCAAGCTTCATCCTTTTCAGAGTTCATTTTGTAGTGATTTTCAATTTCACGGTCATTTAGCTCTCTAAACAAATCGGTAAATGACAGAAAAATAGCAAACGATGTCAGAACGTGTTGAAAATTGATGTCCTCGCTTTGAATGGTGCATACGGAACGCAAAAAAGTCTGGAGTTAGAATAAGTTTAAAAAAATGAAGTGCCCGTGTAACCGATGAGTTCTCATCCGAAACCCTGATACTCCGAA
>NC_057800.1:296464505-296465294 GCF_018294505.1 Triticum aestivum
ACGTCGCTTTGAATGGTGCATAGGAACACAAAAAAGTCTGGAGTTCAAATAAGTTAAAAAAAATGAAGTGCCCGTGTAACAGATGAGTTCTTGTCTGGAACCCTGATACTCCGAAATAGATTGTCCAGTTTGTACACGAAGTGCGTCCGGTTTTTGCCGTAACCCTCTCTACTCTTTTTCACATGCAATGTAGGTGAAATGATGATACCATGCCAAGCTTCATCCTTTTCAGAGTTCATTTTGTAGTGATTTTCAATTTCACGGTCATTTAGCTCTCTAAACAAATCGGTAAATGACAGAAAAATAGCAAACGATGTCAGAATGTGTTGAAAATTGATGTCCTCGCTTTGAATGGTGCATGCGGAACGCAAAAAAGTCTGGAGTTAGAATAAGTTTAAAAAAATGAAGTGCCCGTGTAACCGATGAGTTCTCATCCGAAACCCTGATACTCCGAAACAGATTGTCCAGTTTGTACCCGAAGTGCGTCCAGTTTTTGCCGTAAGCCTCTACTCTTTTGCACGTGCACTGTGGGTGAAATGATGATACCATGCCAAGTTTCAACCTTTTCAGAGATCATTTTGTAGTGATTTTCAATTTCACGGTCATTTAGCTCTCTAAACAAATCGGTAAATGACTGAAAAAATAGCAGATGATGTTAGAAAGTGTTGAAAATTGATGACGTCGCTTTGAATGGTGCATAGGAACACAAAAAAGTCTGGAGTTCAAATAAGTTTAAAAAAATGAAGTGCCAGTGTAACAGATGAGTTCTCATCAGAAACCCTGATACTC
>NC_057800.1:296465304-296469726 GCF_018294505.1 Triticum aestivum
CTCTCTAAACAAATCGGTAAATGATTGAAAAATAGCAAATGATGTTAGAAAGTGTTGAAAATTGATGACGTCGCTTTGAATGGTGCATAGGAACACAAAAAAGTCTGGAGTTCAAAGAAGTTTAAAAAAATGAAATGCCCATGTAACAGATGAGTTCTTGTCTGGAACCCTGATACTCCGAAATAGATTGTCCAGTTTGTACACGAAGTGCGTCCGGTTTTTGCCGTAACCCTCTCTACTCTTTTTCACATGCAATGTGGGTGAAATGATGATACCATGCCAAGCTTTAACCTTTGCAGAGTTGATTTTGTAGTGATTTTCAATTTCACGGTCATTTAGCTCTCTAAACAAATCGGTAAATGACAGAAAAATAGCAAACGATGTCAGAACGTGTTGAAAATTGATGTCCTCGCTTTGAATGGTGCAAACGGAACGCAAAAAAGTCTGGAGTTAGAATAAGTTTAAAAAAAGGAAGTTCCCATGTAACGGATGAGTTCTCATCCGAAACCCTGATACTTCGAAACAGATTGTCCAGTTTGTACACGAAGTGCGTCCAGTTTTTGCCGTAACCCTCTACTCTTTTGCACATGCACTCTGGGTGAAATGATGATACCATGCCAAGTTTCAACCTTTTCAGAGATCATTTTGTAGTGATTTTCAATTTCATGGTCATTTAGCTCTCTAAACAAATCAGTAAATGACTGAAAAAACAGCAGATGATGTTAGAAAGTGTTGAAAATTGATGACGTCGCTTTGAATGGTGCATAGGAACACAAAAAAGTCTGGAGTTCAAATAAGTTTAAAAAAATGAAGTGCCAGTGTAACAGATGAGTTCTTTTCCGAAACCCTGATACTCCGAAATAGATTGTCCAGTTTGTACATGAAGTGCGTCCGGTTTTTGCCGTAACCCTCTCTACTCTTTTTTCACATGCCATGTGGGTGAAATGATGATACCATGCCAAGTTTCAACATTTTCAGAGTTCATTTTGTAGTGATTTTCAATTTCACGGTCATTTAGCTCTCTAAACAAATCGGTAAATGATTGAAAAATAGCAAATGATGTTAGAAAGTGTTGAAAATTGATGACGTCGCTTTGAATGGTGCATAGGAACACAAAAAAGTCTAGAGTTCAAATAAGTTAAAAAAATGAAGTGCCCGTGTAACAGATGAGTTCTTGTCTGGAACCCTGATACTCCGAAATAGATTGTCCAGTTTGTACACGAAGTGCGTCCGGTTTTTGCCGTAACCCTCTCTACTCTTTTTCACATGCAATGTGGGTGAAATGATGATACCATGCCAAGCTTCATCCTTTTCAGAGTTCATTTTGTAGTGATTTTCAATTTCATGGTCATTTAGCTCTCTAAACAAATCGGTAAATGACAGAAAAATAGCAAACGATGTCAGAACGTGTTGAAAATTGATGTCCTCGCTTTGAATGGTGCATATGGAACGCAAAAAAGTCTGGAGTTAGAATAAGTTTAAAAAAATGAAGTGCCCGTGTAACCGATGAGTTCTCATCCGAAACCCTGATACTCCGAAACAGATTGTCCAGTTTGTACACGAAGTGCGTCCAGTTTTTGCCGTAACCCTCTACTCTTTTGCACGTGCACTGTGGGTGAAATGATGATACCATGCCAAGTTTCAACCTTTTCAGAGATCATTTTGTAGTGATTTTCAATTTCACGGTCATTTAGCTCTCTAAACAAATCGGTAAATGACTGAAAAAATAGCAGATGATGTTAGAAAGTGTTGAAAATTGATGACGTCGCTTTGAATGGTGCATAGGAACACAAAAAAGTTTGGAGTTCAAATAAGTTTAAAAAAATGAAGTGCCAGTGCAACAGATGAGTTCTCATCAGAAACCCTGATACTCTGAAACAGATTGTCCAGTTTGTACACGAAGTGTGTCCAGTTTTTGCCGTAACCCTCTACTCTTTTGCACGTGGATTGTGGGTGAAATGATGATACCATGCCAAGTGTCAACCTTTTCAGAGATCGTTTTGTAGTGATTTTAAATTTCACGGTCATTTAGCTCTCTAAACAAATCGGTAAATGATTGAAAAATAGCAAATGATGTTAGAAAGTGTTGAAAATTGATGACGTCGCTTTGAATGGTGCATAGGAACACAAAAAAGTCTGGAGTTCAAATAGGTTAAAAAAATGAAGTGCCCATGTAACAGATGAGTTCTTGTCTGGAACCCTGATACTCCGAAATAGATTGTCCAGTTTGTACACGAGGTGCGTACGGTTTTTGCCGTAACCCTCTCTACTCTTTTTCACATGCAATGTGGGTGAAATGATGATACCATGCCAAGCTTCAACCTTTTCAGAGTTCATTTTGTAGTGATTTTCAATTTCACGGTCATTTAGCTCTCTAAACAAATCGGTAAATGACAGAAAAATAGCAAACGATGTCAGAACGTGTTGAAAATTGATGTCCTCGCTTTGAATGGTGCAAACGGAACGCAAAAAAGTCTGGAGTTAGAATAAGTTTAAAAAAATGAAGTGCCCGTGTAACCGATGAGTTCTCATCTGAAACCCTGATACTCCGAAACAGATTGTCCAGTTTGTACACGAAGTGCGTCCAGTTTTTGCCGTAACCCTCTACTCTTTTGCACATGCACTGTGGGTGAAATGATGATACCATGCCAAGTTTCAACCTTTTCAGAGATCATTTTGTAGTGATTTTCAATTTCACGGTCATTTAGCTCTCTAAACAAATTGGTAAATGACTGAAAAAACAGCAGATGATGTTAGAAAGTGTTGAAAATTGATGACGTCGCTTTGAATGGTGCATAGGAACACAAAAAAGTCTGGAGTTCAAATAAGTTTAAAAAAATGAAGTGCCAGTGTAACAGATGAGTTCTTGTCCAAAACCCTGATACTCCGAAACAGATTGTCCAGTTTGTACATGAAGTGCGTCCGGTTTTTGCCGTAACCCTCTCTACTCTTTTTTCACATGCCATGTGGGTGAAATGATGATACCATGCCAAGTTTCAACATTTTCAGAGTTCATTTTGTAGTGATTTTCAATTTCACGGTCATTTAGCTCTCTAAACAAATCGGTAAATGACTAAAAAATTGCAAATGGTGTCAGAACGTGTTGAGAAATTGATGTCCTCACTTTGAATGGTGCATACGGAATGCAAAAAATTCTGGAGTTCAAATAATTTTAAAAAAATTAAGTGCCCGTGTAACCAATGAGTTCTCGTCCGAAACCGTGATACTCTGAAACAGATTGTCCAGTTTGTACATGAAGTGCGTCCAGTTTTTGCCGTAACCCTCTACTCTTTTGCACGTGGATTGTGGGTGAAATGATGATACCATGCCAAGTGTCAACCTTTTCAGAGATCGTTTTGTAGTGATTTTCAACTTCACGGTCATTTAGCTCTCTAAACAAATCGGTAAATGATTGAAAAATAGCAAATGATGTTAGTAAGTGTTGAAAATTGATGACGTCGCTTTGAATGGTGCATAGGAACACAAAAAGACTGGAGTTCAAATAAGTTAAAAAAATGAAGTGCCCGTGTAACAGATGAGTTCTTGTCTGGAACCCTGATACTCCGAAATAGATTGTCCAGTTTCTACACGAAGTGCGTCCGGTTTTTGCCGTAACCCTCTCTACTCTTTTTCACATGCAATGTGGGTGAAATGATGATAACATGCCAAGCTTCAACTTTTTCAGAGTTCATTTTGTAGTGATTTTCAATTTCACGGTCATTTAGCTCTCTAAACAAATCGGTAAATGACTGAAAATAGCAAACGATGTCAGAACGTGTTGAAAATTGATGTCCTCGCTTTGAATGGTGCATACGGAACGCAAAAAAGTCTAGAGTTAGAATAAGTTTAAAAAAAATGAAGTGCCCGTGTAACCGATGAGTTCTCATCCGAAACCCTAATACTCAGAAACAGATTTTCCAGTTTGTACACGAAGTGCGTCCAGTTTTTGCCGTAACCCTCTACTCTTTTGCACGTGCACTGTGGGTGAAATGATGATACCATGCCAAGTTTCAACCTTTTCAGAGATCATTTTGTAGTGATTTTCAATTTCACTGTCATTTAGCTCTCTAAACAAATCGGTAAATGACTGAAAAAATAGCAGATGATGTTAGAAAGTGTTGAAAATTGATGACGTCGCTTGGACTGGTGCATAGGAACACAAAAAAGTCTGGAGTTCAAATAAGTTTAAAAAAATGAAGTGCTAGTGTAACAGATGAGTTCTCATCCGAAACCCTGATACTCTGAAACAGATTGTCCAGTTTGTACATGAAGTGTGTCTAGTTTTTGCCGTAACCCTCTACTCTTTTGCACATGCACTGTGGGTGAAATGATGATACCATGCCAAGTTTCAACCTTTTCAGAGATCATTTTGTAGTGATTTTCAATTTCACGGTCATTTAGCTCTCTAAACAAATCGGTAAA
>NC_057800.1:296469811-296470452 GCF_018294505.1 Triticum aestivum
CTGAAACAGATTGTCCAGTTTGTACACGAAGTGTGTCCAGTTTTTGCCGTAACCCTCTACTCTTTTGCATGTGCACTGTGGGTGAAATGATGATACCATGCCAAGTTTCAACCTTTTCAGAGATCATTTTGTAGTGATTTTCAATTTCACGGTCATTTAGCTCTCTAAACAAATCGGTAAATGACTGAAAAAATAGCAGATGATGTTAGAAAGTGTTGAAAATTGATGACGTCGCTTTGAATGGTGCATAGGAACACAAAAATGTCTGGAGTTCAAATAAGTTTTAAAAAATGAAGTGCCAGTGTAACAGATGAGTTCTTGTCCGAAACCCTGATACTCCGAAATAGATTGTCCAGTTTGTACATGAAGTGCGTCCGGTTTTTGCCGTAACCCTCTCTACTCTTTTTTCACATGCCATGTGGGTGAAATGATGATACCATGCCAAGTTTCAACATTTTCAGAGTTCATTTTGTAGTGATTTTCAATTTCACGGTCATTTAGCTCTCTAAACAAATCGGTAAATGAAGAAAAAATAGCAAACGGTGTCAGAACATGTTGACAAATTGATGTCCTCACTTTGAATGGTGCATACGGAATGCAAAAAAGTCTGGAGTTCAAATAATTTAAGAAAAATTATGTGC
>NC_057800.1:296470462-296471773 GCF_018294505.1 Triticum aestivum
TACATGAAGTGCGTCCGGTTTTTGCCGTAACCCTCTCTACTCTTTTTTCACATGCTGTGTGGGTGAAATGATGATACCATGCCAAGTTTCAACATTTTCAGAGTTCATTTTGTAGTGATTTTCAATTTCACGGTCATTTAGCTCTCTAAACAAATCGGTAAATGACTAAAAAATAGCAAACGGTGTCAGAACATGTTGACAAATTGATGTCCTCACTTTGAATGGTGCATACGGAATGCAAAAAAGTCTGGAGTTCAAATAATTTAAGAAAAATTAAGTGCCCGTGTAACCGATGCGTTCTCGTCCGAAACCCAGATACACTGAAACAGATTGTCCAGTTTGTACATGAAGTGCGTCCAGTTTTTGCCATAACCCTCTACTCTTTTGCACGTGGATTGTGGGTGAAATGATGATACCATGCCAAGTGTCAACCTTTTCAGAGATCGTTTTGTAGTGATTTTCAATTTCACGGTCATTTAGCTCTCTAAACAAATCGGTAAATGATTGAAAAATAGCAAATGATGTTAGAAAGTGTTGAAAATTGATGACGTCGCTTTGAATGCTGCATAGGAACACAAAAAAGTCTGGAGTTCAAATAAGTTAAAAAAAAATGAACTGCCCGTGTAACAAATGATTTCTTGTCTGGAACCCTGATACTCCGAAATAGATTGTCCAGTTTGTACACGAAGTGCGTCCGGTTTTTGCCGTAACCCTCTCTACTCTTTTTCACATGCAATGTGGGTGAAATGATGATACCATGCCAAGCTTCAACCTTTTCAGAGTTTATTTTGTAGTGTTTTTCAATTTCACGGTCATTTAGCTCTCTAAACGAATCGGTAAATGACTGAAAAATAGCAAACGATGTCAGAACATGTTGAAAACTGATGTCCTCGCTTTGAATGGTCCATACGGAACGCAAAAAAGTCTGGAGTTAGAATAAGTTTAAAAAAATGAATTGCCCGTGTAACCGATGAGTTCTCATCCGAAACCCTGATACTCCGAAACAGATTGTCCAGTTTGTACACGAAGTGCGTCCAGTTTTTGCCGTAACCCTCTACTCTTTTGCACGTGCACTATGGGTGAAATGATGATACCATGCCAAGTTTCAACATTTTCAGAGATCATTTTGTAGTGATTTTCAATTTCACGGTCATTTAGCTCTCTAAACAAATCGGTAAATGACTGGAAAAATAGCAGATGATGTTAGAAAGTGTTGAAAATTGATGACGTCGCTTTGAATGGTGCATAGGAACACAAAAAAGTCTGGAGTTCAAATAAGTTTAAAAAAATGAAGTGCCAGTGTAACAGATG
>NC_057800.1:296471954-296472595 GCF_018294505.1 Triticum aestivum
CTGAAACAGATTGTCCAGTTTGTACACGAAGTGTGTCCAGTTTTTGCCGTAACCCTCTACTCTTTTGCATGTGCACTGTGGGTGAAATGATGATACCATGCCAAGTTTCAACCTTTTCAGAGATCATTTTGTAGTGATTTTCAATTTCACGGTCATTTAGCTCTCTAAACAAATCGGTAAATGACTGAAAAAATAGCAGATGATGTTAGAAAGTGTTGAAAATTGATGACGTCGCTTTGAATGGTGCATAGGAACACAAAAATGTCTGGAGTTCAAATAAGTTTTAAAAAATGAAGTGCCAGTGTAACAGATGAGTTCTTGTCCGAAACCCTGATACTCCGAAATAGATTGTCCAGTTTGTACATGAAGTGCGTCCGGTTTTTGCCGTAACCCTCTCTACTCTTTTTTCACATGCCATGTGGGTGAAATGATGATACCATGCCAAGTTTCAACATTTTCAGAGTTCATTTTGTAGTGATTTTCAATTTCACGGTCATTTAGCTCTCTAAACAAATCGGTAAATGAAGAAAAAATAGCAAACGGTGTCAGAACATGTTGACAAATTGATGTCCTCACTTTGAATGGTGCATACGGAATGCAAAAAAGTCTGGAGTTCAAATAATTTAAGAAAAATTATGTGC
>NC_057800.1:296473399-296475877 GCF_018294505.1 Triticum aestivum
AGAACGTGTTGAAAATTGATGTCCTCGCTTTGAATGGTCCATACGGAATGCAAAAAGTCTGGAGTTAGAATAAGTTTAACAAAATGAAGTGCCCGTGTAACCGATGAGTTCTCATCCGAAACCCTGATACTCCGAAACAGATTGTCTAGTTTGTACACGAAGTGCGTCCAGTTTTTGCCGTAACCCTCTACTCTTTTGCACGTGCACTATGGGTGAAATGATGATACCATGCCAAGTTTCAACCTTTTCAGAGATCATTTTGTAGTGATTTTCAATTTCACGGTCATTTATCTCTCTAAACAAATCGGTAAATGACTGAAAAAATAGCAGATGATGTTAGAAAGTGTTGAAAATTGATGACGTCGCTTTGAATGGTGCATAGGAACACAAAAAAGTCTGGAGTTCAAATAAGTTTAAAAAAATGAAGTGCCAGTGTAACAGATGAGTTCTTGTCCGAAACCCTAATACTCCGAAATAGATTGTCCAGTTTGTACATGAAGTGCGTCCGGTTTTTGCCGTAACCCTCTCTACTCTTTTTTCACATGCTGTGTGGGTGAAATGATGATACCATGCCAAGTTTCAACATTTTCAGAGTTCATTTTGTAGTGATTTTCAATTTCACGGTCATTTAGCTCTCTAAACAAATCGGTAAATGACTAAAAAATAGCAAACGGTGTCAGAACATGTTGACAAATTGATGTCCTCACTTTGAATGGTGCATACGGAATGCAAAAAAGTCTGGAGTTCAAATAATTTAAGAAAAATTAAGTGCCCGTGTAACCGATGCGTTCTCGTCCGAAACCCTGATACACTGAAACAGATTGTCCAGTTTGTACATGAAGTGCGTCCAGTTTTTGCCATAACCCTCTACTCTTTTGCACGTGGATTGTGGGTGAAATGATGATACCATGCCAAGTGTCAACCTTTTCAGAGATCGTTTTGTAGTGATTTTCAATTTCACGGTCATTTAGCTCTCTAAACAAATCGGTAAATGATTGAAAAATAGCAAATGATGTTAGAAAGTGTTGAAAATTGATGACATCGCTTTGAATGCTGCATAGGAACACAAAAAAGTCTGGAGTTCAAATAAGTTAAAAAAAATGAACTGCCCGTGTAACAGATGATTTCTTGTCTGGAACCCTGATACTCCGAAATAGATTGTCCAGTTTGTACACGAAGTGCGTCCGGTTTTTGCCGTAACCCTCTCTACTCTTTTTCACATGCAATGTGGGTGAAATGATGATACCATGCCAAGCTTCAACCTTTTCAGAGTTCATTTTCTAGTGTTTTTCAATTTCACGGTCATTTAGCTCTCTAAACGAATCGGTAAATGACTGAAAAATAGCAAACGATGTCAGAACATGTTGAAAACTGATGTCCTCGCTTTGAATGGTCCATACGGAACGCAAAAAAGTCTGGAGTTAGAATAAGTTTAAAAAAATGAAGTGCCCGTGTAACCGATGAGTTCTCATCCGAAACCCTGATACTCCGAAACAGATTGTCCAGTTTGTACACGAAGTGCGTCCAGTTTTTGCCGTAACCCTCTACTCTTTTGCACGTGCACTATGGGTGAAATGATGATACCATGCCAAGTTTCAACATTTTCAGATATCATTTTGTAGTGATTTTCAATTTCACGGTCATTTAGCTCTCTAAACAAATCGGTAAATGACTGGAAAAATAGCAGATGATGTTAGAAAGTGTTGAAAATTGATGACGTCGCTTTGAATGGTGCATAGGAACACAAAAAAGTCTGGAGTTCAAATAAGTTTAAAAAAATGAAGTGCCAGTGTAACAGATGAGTTCTCATCCGAAACCCTGATACTCTGAAACAGATTGTCCAGTTTGTACACGAAGTGTGTCCAGTTTTTGCCGTAACCCTCTACTCTTTTGCATGTGCACTGTGGGTGAAATGATGATACCATGCCAAGTTTCAACCTTTTCAGAGATCATTTTGTAGTGATTTTCAATTTCACGGTCATTTAGCTCTCTAAACAAATCGGTAAATGACTGAAAAATAGCAAATGACGTGAGAAAGTGTTGAAAAATGATGTCGTCGCTTTGAATGGTGCATACAGAACGCAAAAAAGTCTGGAGTTCAAATAAGTTTAAAAAAATGAAGTGCCCGTATAACGGATGAGTTCTCACCCGAAACCCTGATACTCCGAAAGAGATTGTCCAGTTTGTACAAGAAGTGCGTCCAGTTTTTGCCGTAACCCTCTCTACTCTTTTGCACATGCTATGTGGGTGAAATGATGATACCATGCCAAGTTTAAACATTTTCAGAGTTCATTTTGTAGTGATTTTCAATTTCACGGTCATTTAGCTCTCTAAACAAATCGGTAAATGACTGAAAAATAGCAAATGATGTCAGAAAGTGTTGAAAATTGACGAAGTCGCATTGAATGGTGCATACGGAACGCAAAAAAATTCTGGAGTTCAAATAAGTTTAAAAAATGAAGTGCCCATGTAACAGAT
>NC_057800.1:296475887-296479084 GCF_018294505.1 Triticum aestivum
AACATTTTCAGAGTTCATTTTGTAGTGATTTTCAATTTCACGGTCATTTAGCTCTCTAAACAAATCGGTAAATGAAGAAAAAATAGCAAACGGTGTCAGAACATGTTGACAAATTGATGTCCTCACTTTGAATGGTGCATACGGAATGCAAAAAAGTCTGGAGTTCAAATAATTTAAGAAAAATTATGTGCCCGTGTAACCGATGAGTTCTCGTCCGAAACCCTGATACACTGAAACAGATTGTCCAGTTTGTACATGAAGTGCGTCCAGTTTTTGCCATAACCCTCTACTCTTTTGCACGTGGATTGTGGGTGAAATGATGATACCATGCCAAGTGTCAACCTTTTCAGATATCGTTTTGTAGTGATTTTCAATTTCACGGTCATTTAGCTCTCTAAACAAATCGGTAAATGATTGAAAAATAGCAAATGATGTTAGAAAGTGTTGAAAATTGATGGCGTCGCTTTGAATGCTGCATAGGAACACAAAAAAGTCTGGAGTTCAAATAAGTTAAAAAAAATGAACTGCCCGTGTAACAGATGATTTCTTGTCTGGAACCCTGATACTCCGAAATAGATTGTCCAGTTTGTACACGAAGTGCGTCCGGTTTTTGCCGTAACCCTCTCTACTCTTTTTCACATGCAATGTGGGTGAAATGATGATACCATGCCAAGCTTCAACCTTTTCAGAGTTCATTTTGTAGTGTTTTTCAATTTCACGGTCATTTAGCTCTCTAAACGAATCGGTAAATGACTGAAAAATAGCAAATGATGTCAGAACGTGTTGAAAATTGATGTCCTCGCTTTGAATGGTCCATACGGAACACAAAAAAGTCTGGAGTTAGAATAAGTTTAACAAAATGAAGTGCCCGTGTAACCGATGAGTTCTCATCCGAAACCCTAATACTCCGAAACAGATTGTCCAGTTTGTACACGAAGTGCGTCCAGTTTTTGCCGTAACCCTCTACTCTTTTGCACGTGCACTATGGGTGAAATGATGATACCATGCCAAGTTTCAACCTTTTCAGAGATCATTTTGTAGTGATTTTCAATTTCACGGTCATTTAGCTCTCTAAACAAATCGGTAAATGACTGAAAAAATAGCAGATGATGTTAGAAAGTGTTGAAAATTGATGACGTCGCTTTGAATGGTGCATAGGAACACAAAAAAGTCTGGAGTTCAAATAAGTTTAAAAAAATGAAGTGCCAGTGTAACAGATGAGTTCTTGTCCGAAACCCTAATACTCCGAAATAGATTGTCCAGTTTGTACACGAAGTGCGTCCGGTTTTTGCCGTAACCCTCTCTACTCTTTTTTCACATGCTGTGTGGGTGAAATGATGATACCATGCCAAGTTTCAACATTTTCAGAGTTCATTTTGTAGTGATTTTCAATTTCACGGTCATTTAGCTCTCTAAACAAATCGGTAAATGACTAAAAAATAGCAAACGGTGTCAGAACATGTTGACAAATTGATGTCCTCACTTTGAATGGTGCATACGGAATGCAAAAAAGTATGGAGTTCAAATAATTTAAGAAAAATTAAGTGCCCGTGTAACCGATGAGTTCTCGTCCGAAACCCTGATACACTGAAACAGATTGTCCAGTTTGTACATGAAGTGCGTCCAGTTTTTGCCATAACCCTCTACTCTTTTGCACGTGGATTGTGGGTGAAATGATGATACCATGCCAAGTGTCAACCTTTTCAGAGATCGTTTTGTAGTGATTTTCAATTTCACGGTCATTTAGCTCTCTAAACAAATCGGTAAATGATTGAAAAATAGAAAATGATGTTAGAAAGTGTTGAAAATTGATGACGTCGCTTTGAATGCTGCATAGGAACACAAAAAAGTCTGGAGTTCAAATAAGTTAAAAAAAATGAACTGCCCGTGTAACAGATGATTTCTTGTCTGGAACCCTGATACTCCAAAATAGATTGTCCAGTTTGTACACGAAGTGCGTCCGGTTTTTGCCGTAACCCTCTGTACTCTTTTTCACATGCAATGTGGGTGAAATGATGATACCATGCCAAGCTTCAACCTTTTCAGAGTTCATTTTGTAGTGTTTTTCAATTTCACGGTCATTTAGCTCTCTAAACGAATCGGTAAATGACTGAAAAATAGCAAACAATGTCAGAACGTGTTGAAAATTGATGTCCTCGCTTTGAATGGTCCATACGGAACGCAAAAAAGTCTGGAGTTAGAATAAGTTTAAGAAAATGAAGTGCCCGTGTAACCGATGAGTTCTCATCCGAAACCCTGATACTCCGAAACAGATTGTCCAGTTTGTACACGAAGTGCGTCCAGTTTTTGCCGTAACCCTCTACTCTTTTGCACGTGCACTATGGGTGAAATGATGATACCATGCCAAGTTTCAACCTTTTCAGAGATCATTTTGTAGTGATTTTCAATTTCACGGTCATTTAGCTCTCTAAACAAATCGGTAAATGACTGGAAAAATAGCAGATGATGTTAGAAAGTGTTGAAAATTGATGACGTCGCTTTGAATGGTGCATAGGAACACAAAAATGTCTGGAGTTCAAATAAGTTTAAAAAAATGAAGTGCCAGTGTGACAGATGAGTTCTTGTCCGAAACCCTGATACTGCGAAATAGATTGTCCAGTTTGTACATGAAGTGCGTCCGGTTTTTGCCGTAACCCTCTCTACTCTTTTTATCCATGCCATGTGGGTGAAATGATGATACCATGCCAAGTTTCAACATTTTCAGAGTTCATTTTGTAGTGATTTTCAATTTCACGGTCATTTAGCTCTCTAAACAAATCGGTAAATGACTAAAAAATTGCAAACGGTGTCAAAGCTTGTTGACAAATTGATGTCCTCACTTTGAATGGTGCATACGGAATGCAAAAAAGTATGGAGTTCAAATAATTTAAGAAAAATTAAGTGCCCGTGTAAGCGATGAGTTCTCGTCCGAAACCCTGATACACTGAAACAGATTGTCGTCCGGTTTTTGCCATAACCCTCTACTCTTTTGCACGTGCAATTTGGGTGAAATGATGATACCATGCCGAGTGTCAACCTTTTCAGAGATCGTTTTGTAGTGATTTTCAATTTCACGGTCATTTAGCTCTCTAAACAAATCGGTAAATGACTGAAAAATAGCAAACGCTGTCAGAACGTGTTGAAAATTGATGTCCTCGCTTTGAATGGTGCATACGGAACGCAAAAAAGTCTGGAGT
>NC_057800.1:296479094-296479477 GCF_018294505.1 Triticum aestivum
CCAGTTTTTGCCATAACCCTCTACTCTTTTGCACGTGGATTGTGGGTGAAATGATGATACCATGCCAAGTGTCAACCTTTTCAGATATCGTTTTGTAGTGATTTTCAATTTCACGGTCATTTAGCTCTCTAAACAAATCGGTAAATGATTGAAAAATAGCAAATGATGTTAGAAAGTGTTGAAAATTGATGGCGTCGCTTTGAATGCTGCATAGGAACACAAAAAAGTCTGGAGTTCAAATAAGTTAAAAAAAATGAACTGCCCGTGTAACAGATGATTTCTTGTCTGGAACCCTGATACTCCGAAATAGATTGTCCAGTTTGTACACGAAGTGCGTCCGGTTTTTGCCGTAACCCTCTCTACTCTTTTTCACATGCAATGTG
>NC_057800.1:296479542-296499054 GCF_018294505.1 Triticum aestivum
TGAAATGATGATACCATGCCGAGTGTCAACCTTTTCAGAGATCGTTTTGTAGTGATTTTCAATTTCACGGTCATTTAGCTCTCTAAACAAATCGGTAAATGACTGAAAAATAGCAAACGCTGTCAGAACGTGTTGAAAATTGATGTCCTCGCTTTGAATGGTGCATACGGAACGCAAAAAAGTCTGGAGTTAGAATAAGTTTAAAAAAATGAAGTGCCCGTGTAACCGATGAGTTCTCATCCGAAACCCTGATACTCCGAAACAGATTGTCCAGTATGTACACGAAGTGCGTCCAGTTTTTGCCGTAACCCTCTACTCTTTTGCACGTGCACTGTGGGTGAAATGATGATACCATGCCAAGTTTCAACCTTTTCAGAGATCATTTTGTAGTGATTTTCAATTTCATGGTCATTTATCTCTCTAAACAAATCGGTAAATGACTGAAAAAATAGCAAATGATGTTAGAAAGTGTTGAAAATTGATGACGTCGCTTTGAATGGTGCATAGGAATGCAAAAAATTCTAGAGTTCTAATAAGTTTAAAAAATGAAGTGCCCGTGTAACAGATGAGTTCTCATCGGAAACCCTGATACTCTGAAACAGATTGTCCAGTTTGTACACGAAGTGTGTCCAGTTTTTGCCGTAACCCTCTACTCTTTTGCACGTGGATTGTGGGTGAAATGATGATACCATGCCAAGTGTCAACCTTTTCAGAGATCGTTTTGTAGTGATTTTCAATTTCACGGTCATTTAGCTCTCTAAACAAATCGGTAAATGATTGAAAAATAGCAAATGATGTTAGAAAGTGTTGAAAATTGATGACGTCGCTTTGAATGGTGCATAGGAACACAAAAAAGTCTGGAGTTCAAATAAGTTAAAAAAAATGAAGTGCCCGTGTAACAGATGAGTTCTTGTCTGGAACCCTGATACTCCGAAATAGATTGTCCAGTTTGTACACGAAGTGCGTCCGGTTTTTGCCGTAACCCTCTCTACTCTTTTTCACATGCCATGTGGGCCCCTTTCGGTTCGGCGGGGGGCGGAGGTTGCACGAAGAGCAGATCGAGGCGAGGCACACGAGCGGTTTACCCAGCTTCGGAGCTCTCCGGAGAGATAACACTCCTGCTGCTGCTTGTCTGGTTGTATTATCTGGTGTTCTTGCTCTCGAGCGAGAGAGTGTGATGTTTTTTGGGCTACGGATGAATCGAAGCAAACTGTCCGAAGCTCCGAACCTCCGGACCTCCGAACCTCCTCTACGTTGCGCATGGGCCTCCTTTTATACGCTAAAGGGGTCACCGACAGGTGGCAACGCAGAGGAGGGTAAAAACGTAAAAAGCGAGGTAGGTGGTACAGTTGCTTGTACAGTGCACCCTACCTAACCCTGACGGGAGGGGACAAGGGCATTAAATGCCCGTCTGAGTCGCCCGAACAGTGCAGAAAAGGACCGTTAGGGGCGCCACCGTTCGCCACGATGGCGATCCTGTCAACTTCGCATGCCACTGCGCACCGCTGGCTGCACAGCCTCCTGCCACGCGTGCCCGGAGAAGCCCCCAGAGTGACATGTTGGTGGATGCGCTGGAGCGTGGGCGCAGAGTGGCCGCCTGCCGCGGCAAGCGCCTTGCCGCTGTTGTTATCTCGCCGGGTCCAGAAGCTCGTCGCTCACCGGGCCTCGGGGTACCTTGTTTAGTCTTCCCGACAAGCTCCTCTTGCCGGGGCCTTGTTGCCTTGCCGGAGCGCGTGGCGCGTCGCGGCAAGTTCCTTGGAGTGCCTTGGTTGGCCTTCTCGGCAAGCTCCTCTTGCCGGGGTCTTGTCTCCTTAGCTTAAATACTTTGTTCTTGGATGGCTCCAAGGGAACCTTGGGGGATCTTGGCGTTCGCCCGACAAGCCTTTGCGGCGGGGTGCTGCAACTGCCCGTGCACAAGTTCGGGGTACTAGGGTACCCCTATTCTAGTACACCGACAGGAGCACCCGGTCCTGGGCCAGACACGGTGCCGAGCGCTTTCGGGCCAGGCCCAAGACAGGGCACGGGCACACGCGGGCTGGGCCACGCCAAATCTTGCTCCGTATCCACCGCGCTCTCCCATAACGGCACGCGTTGAATGCGGCATCGTGGGAGAGATCGTGGGCGGTTGTTTATTTGTAAGGCCGAAACGTCCGCCCCGTCCCTCTTTATAAGCAGAGGAAACAGAGCCAGTTCGTTCCCCCTTGCTGGTTGCTGCTACTCCTTCTTCACAAACTCCGCCGCTCCCCCCTTCTTCTCGAAGCTGAGAGAGGAGCGCTCCGCCCCCCATTGCCACCAGCATCACCACGCCGCCGACCTTCCCCACCACCTCCGCCATGGCCCCGAAAGCCGACAAGGGAAAGGGCGTGAAGTCGGCCGAGGCGCAGCGGCTCGTGGCGCTGCGGAAGGAGCGGGCGATCTTCACCCCCCAGCTCGGCGTGCAGGAGCTGAGGGAGTACTTCTACCTTTTTTGGGCGATGGAGACGCGTGCGCATCCGCACACGAGGGTACTCCCAGCCGCTGCCTCGGAGTTGGCTCCAAACGGGTACCCTTTCTTCCCGCTATTCTTCTATTGCGGGCTCTGCCCGCCCTTCTCGGAGTTCTTCTGTGACATTATGAACACATATGGCTTCCGCCTCCTTGACTTCACCCCCAACGCTGTCCTGACCATGGCAGTTTTCGAACACTTGTGCGAAAACTTTGTTGGAGTCCACCCTAGTGTTGCCCTTTTTTGCCACTTCTTCATACCTCGGGTAGAGAGAGGAGAGCCGCTTGCCGGAGGGATTGCCTGGGTCTCGAGAGTCGGCAAGAAAGAGGCGTACTTGGAGGGTGAGCTTCGCAGCAAGTGGGAGGAGTGGAGAGCGGAGTGGTGCTGGATCGTCGAGGAGAATCCGCAGCCCTTCACCGCCGTGCACCGAACTCCAATAGTGCGCGGCAATGACTGGAGCAACGTGGCCCGGGAAGACGAGAGGCTGAAGATCGCCATCACTAGGATTCTTCGCCTCAGGCTTGCCGGGCTCACCGTAGGTGCTGTCGGGGCAGATTTCCTCCGCCGCTGCATTGCCCCCCTGCAGGAGAGGGGGAGGCCCGCCTGGGAATTCAAGAATTCGGCGGACATCATGAGGCTGCGGCCGGGCCTCAACTACAACTTCACCGTCTTGGAGTTGGACGGAATGCTCTTGGAATTATTCAAACGCGACCCCCAGCACCCATTCACACTGCCGAGGGGCGTAGTTCCTTTGTGCAATAACTCTTCGCTTGACCGGATCCGCGCCATGATGCCGTTGTGCGATTCACACGGCATCGTCCCAACTTGGCAAGAGCCTGCGGATGACGTTGTGCGAGCGTTCTTCGACACCTTGGAGGAAGTGCCGGTCCGCGCTGACGAGCAGAAGAGCCTCACCCATGACACCACCAACGAGGAGCTGCAGTTCATCGCTACTAGGGCGGAAGAGGCTGCGGCCGCACCTGCTGCGGATGTGTTTGGGTTTACTGTGGAGGAGGCGGAGGCTGCAGAGGCGGCAAACCTTGCCGAACACGCGGAGTTCATGGGCGAGGAGGAGCCTGCCGGTTCCGAAGCTGAGCCGAGCGAGGCCGGCGAGGAGGAGGCTGAGCCTTCAGAGAACTTGCCGCAGGCGGAGCCCCCGGCCCCGCCAAGGAGGCGCCTTCGCAGGTCCGAGGATGCAGCGGGGCGGCAGCCGGCTCCACAGCCACCGAGCCGCGCGACGCGCTCTACCGCGGAAAGCAATGTTGCCGCGGGAGCGCCTCACGCAACAGCGGCAACTGGAGCGGGATCTTCCCGGGCCACTGCCACTGCCCCCGCCAAGTGGGCAAGGGATCCTACTCCTCCACCTCGCCGCACCGGAGGAGGGCTGGACTTCGATCTTTCCACGCTCAGCTCCGACGAGGAGGAAGAAGAGTGAGTTTCTTTGGTGCTCTTATAATCCTTCAATCTTGCTGTTTATATCTTGTATCTGACTTGCTCCAATCTGGACTCCTTTCTTTTCAGAACACTGGCCCAGAGAGCGGAGAAGAGGGCCAAGGCCACGGTGATCGTCATCGAGGATGACCCCATCGTGTCATCAGGAGGTGGGCCCGAGACCACCTTGACGGACCCGGCAATTACCCCTCAGAGCAGCCCCCAGCGTAAGTTCATAGTTTAGCCTTCCGCTGCCGGGCGCGCTTGAGTGCTTTTTCCTTTGTTGATATCTTGCTTGTTGACTTGTGCAGGAGCAGAGCAGCCTCATCAGGAGCGCCCGGAGGCCGGTCCCGAAGTGCCACCTGCTTCGACTGCGCCGCCAAGGGAGGAGTCCCCGGCAAGGGAGCGCTCTCCGGCAAGGGGGGACTCTCCGGCAAGGGACAGCACTGCTGATCCTGCGGCGACCGAGGCCGCAACTGAAGATCTTGGCGCAGGTAATCCACTTGCCCAGAAACTTTCCCTTGGGTTCTGCTTCTATCGTTTTTCCTTTCTTGGTTTTTTGATTGATTTTCCTCCCTTCTTCGTTCTTCAGACCCATCTACGGCTGAGCCAATGGAGACAGAGGGCGCCGGCGAGGAAGGTGCCGGCGCTGATGAGACCGCCGGCGAGGAGGCCACCGGGGCTGCTGCTACGGAAGCCGGCGAGGGGTCGAGCGATCGCACTGACGACCCTGAGGCCGCAGGAGCGCCGGGCGCTGCGCCGACCGCCGAACCCTCTGCCGCTTCTGCGGAGTCGGGCTCCGAGGAGCCCCAGCCCGGCGCCTACTTGAAGGCCGGTGACAATATCTTCATCAAGCTACCCTGGGCGTCGAGCTCCAGGGCGCCGGTCGAGGGGGAGACTTTTGACGGGGAGGTGCTCGCCTCTGCTGGACTGTCATTGGTTGACATGCCCGGCAGCAGCGGCGGCGAGCCTGAGGAGGAGCAGCTGCTGCGGAAGCTGCTGTCACTCTACCGCACCCGGCAAGCCAAGCTGGCTTCCCGGGAAGCGCTTGTCGCGAAGGCGGGAGTTGACATGGAGAAGCGCGCGGAGGAGCTCCGGGGACAAAATCAGGAAGCTCTCTGGTCCCTGGGGCAGGAGCGGGAGCGACTCGACGAGGAGCGCACGGCCTTTCTTCTCGAGAAGGCCGAGGCTGAGGAGGAACAAAGGCTGGCTGCCGAGAAGCAGTCCGCGCGGGAAGGTGAATTAGTGCATCGGAAGGCCAACCTCGACAGCTACGAGGAAGAGCTCGCCGAGCGTGAGCGGGCACTTGGCGGGGCGCTCAAGGAGGCAAAGGACGCCGCGGCAACTGCCGAGGCCGCCAAGAAAGAGCTAGAGGAGAAGGTGGCGCAGCTGGAGGCCAACATTAGGAAGAGCGGCGAGGAGCTTGCCGAGCTCAAGCGTGAGCATGAGAAGGATGCTGCCGCCCACGGTGAGCTGCAAGGCCTTCTCGTTGAGAGGGGCAAGGAGCTCAGCGCCGCCAAGGATTCCAAAGCAGACCTAGAGTTGAAGCTGGCCACGCTGACACAGACGCTGGAGGCCGCCAAGGAGTGGGAGAAGACCTTGTCGGAGAAGGTCAAGGCTGACGCGGCGCTGCTGGAGAGCATTGCAGTTACCCAGAACTCGTTCAGAGACACAGTGGAGCACTGGACCGAGGGTCTGGTGAACATTGCCGCAGTCATTAACGAGGAGATGGCGCAGCTGGGGATGGAGGACTTTGGGTATCCTTCCGACGAGAGTCTTCAACCCAGCACCAAGCTCAGCCTGTTCTTCAAGGGCGTGGCGACGGCACTCCAGCGGCTCCGGGAGAGGATCCCGAAGCAGCTGGCCGACGAGTCGCGCAAAATCTGCGTCGGGGTTCTCCAGAAGGTGCTGATGAAGGTGGCCTTCCGCAACCCAGGCCTCAGCTTCACCAACGTCCTCAGGTCCTTGCCGCCTGACGCCGATCTGGATGCACTCAAGGCCCTTGTCGCACCCATTGTGGACAAGGTGAGCGAGATTAAGAGGGTCGAGGGCGGACGCGTAGACTAGGCCGTCCATTTCTTCTTTTCCCTTGCCGTTGCTAATCATGTTATGAAAACATTCTGTTAGAGCCGCGACAAGTTATCTTTGTAATATAACTTTATTTTTGTTTATCAATTGCTATGTTATTTCCTCTACTAGATTCCTTTCTTTGTATGTTATTACCCTATGCTTCTAGGGAACTTGTCGGTGCAGGCGCCCGAGCCGCGAGCGCTGAGTGCGGAACTTCAGCAGCCTGCTGGCGGCGCTGGTTCCGACAAGAAACCTTGTCGCGACTAGATGCAGCACGCTTAAGCTGTTGAGCGGACTTGAAAAAAAGTAAGGGCGCAACTAGCCACGAGTTGGTTCCTCCGCGCACAGGTTTTCCATACAAAGCAGGGTCGTTCGAGGAAGATAACTCAAATTTTTTTAAAAAGTGATTGCTCAAACTTTGGCAACTTAGCTTTTCTGTCGTTTGCTTCCCGGCAAGGCAGGACTTTGCTTGAACGACGCCTGGTCCATACCCCCCGGCAAACATGTGTGCGAGGGAACCTTCTTTTCCTTTGAAAGAAAAAGAAAGAAGAGAAAATAATAATATGGAGCTCTTCGGCTCGTTACTGCTTACCGGATGTAGGTGCTGCACAAAGTGTTAGATAATCGCATGCAAGAAAGGAACTAACGCATGAAATGGTCAAGTTGTGCGAAGCTCATGGGGTTCTACTTATGCACGGGATCTGTGCCCGGCTTTGTACAAAGGATTACATGCAACAGCGGCAAGACTTGTACAAAAGGTGGTTGCCGGAACGGGTTCCGGCAACCACGCCTTATGGGAAAAACTTACGAAGATGTTCTATGTTCCAGGAGTTGCTCACCGGAATGCCATCTTCAGTCTCAAGGCGGACAGCGCCAGGCCTTGTGACTGGTCTCACCCGATAAGGGCCTTCCCACTTCGGCATCAACTTGTTGGAATTCTTGGCGGACTGAACGCACCGAAGAACAAGGTCGCCTTCCTCGAAGCTTCTGGCATTAACTTTGCGGCTATGATAGCGGCGCAAAGCTTGCTGGTATCGAGCAGCTCGTACAGCAGCCTGAAGACGATCTTCCTCAAGGAGCAGCGTGTCGTCTTGCCGCAGCTGTTCTTGCTCAAGCTCATCATAAACGAGCACTCGAGGTGATCCGTATACGAGTTCCGTTGGGAGAACTGCCTCTGCTCAATGACTAGAGCGAAAGGTGTCTGGCCAGTGGCTCGATTTGGCGTCGTTCTGATCAACCAAAGAACCACCGGCAGCTCCTCGATCCAGTTCCTTCCGCACCTATGCAGCCTGTCGAAAGTTCTGGTCTTGAGCCCGCGCAGCACTTCAGCATTTGCCCTCTCTGCTTGACCGTTGCTTCTTGGATGAGCAACAGAAGCGAAGCAGACCTTGGCGCCAAGGTCTTGGACGTACTCCATGAAGGTGCGGCTCGTGAATTGCGTGCCGTTGTCGGTGATGATCCTGTTAGGGATCCCGAAACGGCAAACAATTGACCTGAAGAACTTGACTGCTGACTGTGCCGTCACCTTCCTCACTGGCTGCACTTCCGGCCACTTTGTGAACTTGTCGATTGCGTTGTACAAGTACTCAAAGCCCCCGACAGCTCGGGGGAAGGGGCCGAGGATATCGAGCCCCCAGACCGAAAATGGCCAGGATAAAGGGATCGTCTGGAGTTTGGAGTGGAACTGGCACGCTTAACACTTGGTTACTTGTGCAGTTGCATCCTGGAGGGCTGTCAGCCAAAAGAAACCTTGCCGGAAAGCTTTGCCGGCAAGTGCTCTTGCGCCAATGTGGTGGCCACATATGCCTCCATGTATCTCCGCCAACAGCTTTTGTCCATCTTCCCGGTGAATACACTTCAATTTCACACCGTTGAGTCTTCTTCTGTACAGTATGCTATCGACAAACTGGTACATACTTGACTTCTGGGCTACTCTTTCCGCTTCTTCTTGTTCTTCGGGAAGTTCTCCTGTCTAAAGGAAGTGGACAATCTGTTGTGCCCATGCTGGAGCTTGTGGCTCGACAACAAGGACTGAAGGCGCATCTGCTGTTGTGGGAACGTCCGCTTCCACAGCAAGGACTTGCGGTCCTGCCGGAGCTTGATGTTCCCCGGCAAGCTTGCCGGAGCAAAACTTGTCGGGAGCGTCTGCTTCAACGGAACAAACCATGAGGCTTGCCGGAGCAGACTGCCCCTCAGCCTCCTTGGTGTTGATCTTGGGGACTTTCTTGGCGGCAGCTTCGGGGAGCTCTACTGGAAAGTAGTCACCAGAAACCAACTTCCTCTTCTTGCTTTGTCCAGTTGATGGTGTTACGGATGGTTGAGTCAACTTAAGCACAAAGATCCCTGGTTCCACAGGTAACTTTAGTGCGGCGCACTTTGACATGCCATCAGCAATATCATTCCGAGCTCTTGGGATATGCTCCATTTGTAGGCCGTCAAAGTGCTCTTCTAGCTTCCTCACTTCATCAACATACGCTTCCATCAACGGACTCTGGTAGCTCTTGTTCACTTGTCGGACGACAAGCTGTGAGTCACCCCTGACAATGAGCTTCTTGATCCCAAGGTCTGTTGTGATTCTGAGACCGGCAAGCAATCCTTCATACTCTGCAGTATTGTTGGTTGCTTGCTCTTTGGGAAAGTGCATCTGGACTACGTACTTGAGGTGCTCTCCGGTAGGTGCGACAAGCAACACGCCTGCACCGGCGCCTTGTAGCGAGAAGGCACCATCAAAGTACATCAGCCACTCTTTGCTTGCCTCTTTGACGGGGATGCTCGTTTCTGGAATTTATTCATCTGGGGTTGGCGTCCACTCTGCTATGAACTGTGCCAATGCTCTGCTTTGGATAGTTGAGGTGCTCTCAAACTTGAGGCCAAAGCTTGACAGTTCCAACGCCCACTCGACAATCCTGCCCGTTGCTTCTGGATTTTGCTGTATCCTCTTCAGCGGAAAGCGAGTGACGACTGTGATCTCATGTGCTTGGAAGTAATGGCGCATCTTTCTTGAGGCCATGAGGAGGCCGAAAAGCAACTTCTGCACACCAGAGTACCTTGATCTAGCCCCCTGTAGAAGAGAACTGACAAAGTAAACTGGGCACTGCACCATTCTCCTTGGCATCTTATCATGTTCCTGCGCAAACCCATGTTTGTTGGGACCAGAGCTTGTCGATGAAGCCCCCTGCTTGTCGCTGGATGGATCTGCCGTGGTTGCTGGCTCATCATCCGCCTCCCTCTCAGCCACTAACGCAGCACTAACCACTTGATTGGTTGCCGCTATATATAGCAGCAACTTCTCTTGCCGCTTAGGTGCGACAAGCGTTGGAGTGGAGGACAGGTATCTCTTCAAGTCCTGCAGCGCAGCCTCCGCTTCCGGAGTCCATTTCATTGGACCTGCCTTTTTCAAAATTTTGAAAAATGGCAGGGCGCGCTCAGCAGATCTAGAGATATACCTGCTGAGAGGAGCCACGCAACCGGCAAGCCTTCGTACATCCTTGACGCGCCTTGGTGCATCGATATGCTCAATGGCTTTGATCTTGTCGGGATTGGCTTCAATTCCCCGCTGTGACACGAAGAACCCGAGAAGCTTGCCGGAAGGGACTCCAAACACACACTTCTGGGGGTTGAGCTTGAGGTTGATCTTGCGCAGGTTTGCAAATGTTTCGTCTAAATCTTGAATCAAGGTCGCTTTGTTCTTGCTCTTGACCACTATGTCATCCATGTAAGCTTCCACATTTCTGTGCATTTGCGGCTCAAAAGCATGGTGGACTACCCTTGCGAATGTTGAACCAGCATTCTTCAAACCGAAAGGCATCCGTACGAAGCAGTACGTGCCACACGGGGTGATAAATGCGGTTTTCTCTTCATCTTCTTCTGCCATGAAGATCTGATGGTATCCTGAGTATGCATCAAGAAATGAAAGCAAATCACATCCGGCTATGGAGTCAACAATCTGGTCAATACACGGCAAGGGAAATGGGTCTTTGGGACAAGCTTTATTAACATCAGTGAAGTCAATACAAAGTCTCCATTTCCTGTTAGCTTTGCGCACAACAACAGGATTGGCCAACCACGTGGGATGGAGCACTCCTCTGACAGGGCCTGCTACTTCCAACTTCTTGATTTCTTCTGCGATGAATTCTTGGCACTCTACTGCCTGCTTCCTGACTCTCTGCTTGACGGGCCGCGGATGAGGACAGACGGCAAGGTGGTGCTCAATCACTTTCCTGGGAACACCGGGGATATCAGACGGTTGCCACGCAAACACGTCGACATCAGGAAAGCAACGAGCGCGCTTTCCTATTTGGGGTCAAGAGTGGCGCTGATGGTGAAGGTACCACCAGTGCCATCCTCCTTGGCGGACACCTTCTTAGTCTCAGGTGGAGCTGCCATTGCCTTCTTACACTTGCCGGCGGAGCTCGATGGTGCATCCTCGACGGTAGCGCAGCACTCCGAAGAAGTGCGCTTGCCGGAGTGGGCATCAGAGCTCTTGCCGGACTTGGTCTTCTTCTTCCCCCCGGGAGCTTCAGCGGCAAGTGTCCTTCATTCTGCTGCGGCTGCGGCTTCCCGGTAGATCTTGTCGGCACAGATAAGAGCATCCTTCTTGTCGCTAGGGACAGAGATGACACCTATTGGGCCTGGCATTTTCAGTACGTTGTATGCATAGTGAGAGGCTGCCATGAACTTGGCGAGTGCCGGACGACCAAGGATTCCATTGTAAGGTAATGGAAAGTCGGCAACATCAAACGTGACCCTCTCAGTCTTGAAGTTCAGCTCACTGCCAAATGTTACCGGCAATGTGATCTTTCCCTTTGGCTTGCTCCTTCCCGGGTTGATTCCTTGAAATGTGCTGGTCTCTTCGAGCTCGCTGTCAGGGATCTGGAGTTTCTGGAGCACCGCGGAGGAGATCAGGTTCAAGCCGGCCCCGCCGTCAACTAGCATCTTAGTGACCTTGAGGTTGCGGATTGTTGGTGAAACCAACATCGGCAAGCACCCGACCGCAGTTATGCGATCCGGGTGGTCCTCAATATCAAAGATGATAGGCGTGCCAGACCATTTCAAAGGCTTGCGTGACTCGACGGGTGGTTCTGCTGCATTAACTTCCCGCACCCACTGCTTGAGATGGCGGTGCAAGGCATGCAGAGAAGCACCACCGTCAACGCACAGGACCTCTGTGGCTTTCTGGAACTCCTGCTCATCAGTCTCCTCATCATCCATATCTTCATCGTCGTCGTCATCTTCATCCTTGTCGCGGCCGCGAGGAGGTCTGTCTCCTTGCCGCTGCTTGGCCTTGCCGCGGCGTCCTCCTCGGCCGGGACGTTTCTTGCCGGATCCACCAGCTCCTTCCTGGGCCTTCTCCTTGTTGCGCCGCTCGTATTCAGCTTTCTATTGCTCAACAAGCTGTTCGACTCTCTTACAGTTCTGAAGATCATGGCCCTTGGTGCGGTGAATCTTGCAATACTGCTTGTTGGTGCCGTCCTGCTTGTCGGCGACCGCCACCTCCGCGGCAACCTTCTTGCCGGAGTCACCAGCTTTGGCTTCCTTGGTGCCACCACCGTTGCCGGACTGCTCAACAACTAGCACTTCTTTGCCTTTCCTCCTTCTGTTGTTCCGCCGCCGGTTTTTCCTTGTCGGGGCAGCATCTTCGCTGTCAGATCCTCCCGCTCCTATATTTTCTCCGGGGAGTCTCCTCCCTTCCTCAGCACGCGCACACTTGTCGGCTAGTGCATATAACTCACTGACGTCCCTGATCTTGCACATCGCCATTTCCTCCCGCATCCTGCGGTTCCGCACGTTCTGATGGAACACACTGATCACCGCGGCAGGGTGGATGTCTGGGATGTTGTGCTGCACACTACTAAATCTCTGAATGTACTTGCGCAGGGGCTCTCCTTCCTTCTGGGCGAGTAGATGAAGATCACTCTCCTGGCCATGAGGCTTGTGTCCGCCTGTAAAGGCGCCGACAAACTGATGGCACAAATCAGCCCAAGAGGATATGGAGTTGTCTGGCAAGTGCATGAGCCAGGATTTGATGTTGGGCTTGAGCACCAGCGGGAAGTAGTTGGCAAGGATCTTGTCATCCCGTCCCCCGGCAGCCTGCACCGCGATGGTGTAGATGCTGAGGAACTCTGACGGATGTATCTTGCCTTCGTACTTCTCCGGTACGTCTGGCTTGAAGTTCTTTGTGCTGGGCCACTGGACTTGCCGCAGCTGACGAGTGAACGCAGGACAACCTACCGCGTACGGCAGATCGCCTGGTTCCCCTGGCGCATGCATGTCAACAGAGGGCCCAGCGCGCTTGTCGGATTGACATTGCACTTCTCTTCGGCGCTCGATGCGGGTTCGAGCGTCTTCTTGTTGTCGATCATGAAGAACTTGGCGCTGATCGCGACGAGCTCGTGGATCCGACGATGCAGTGGAGTCGCTGTCGAGGTGGATCCGGCGAGTCGGCGATCTTGGCCTTCGGGGCGGTGATTGCATGGTAGTTGCACCTCCGCCCATTTCGTCGCCACCGGCTCGCGTCCGGCTCTGAATGGTGGCCCTCCATTCGTCGATCTTGTCCGACGTCGGAGGGTAATCTAGGAGAAGTTGAGCTCGCGCCAAAGCTTCTGCTGGAGTGGTGGGTGGCAGTGGCGGACGACGCGAGGAGCGGGACGTGCTCGAACTTCTAACTATGTTAGAAGGAGCAGTATCCCGTCCAGGCGACCGTGCCCCGCTCGTGCCAGCACGCTGGCGTGCATGCTAGTCTTGAGCGCCCCGAGATCCACCAGCTTGGTCTTGGGCTATCATGCGTATGGCACTGCTAGTGCCATGACGCTGTTGATCTTGCGCCTCCTGAGAGTGGCGTGGAACATATACAGTCGCCGAGGTTTGTGCAGCCTTGTTCTTGGACCTGGCGGCATCATGAGCTTCCTCGTCGACGTCCTTTCTTCCGCCGGCATCCATCCCACCACTCGTTTGCTCCAACGGTGGCGGAATTGACGTGGATGGAGCGGTTGCCGCTGAAGTCTTCTTCTTCAGTGGCATGTTGATGAAGGGAATAAAGATCTAGCTCGTCTGAACGCCGGATCTGGTTCACACAATCTCAACACCCCCTACCTGGCGCGCCAAAGATGTCGGGGAAGCTGATCCATGAACACCTATGGGGCCGGCGGACCGGGCCGCTTTCGGTTCGGCGGGGGGCGGAGGTCGCACAAGAGCAGATCGAGGCGAGGCACACGAGCGGTTTACCCAACTTCGAAGCTCTCCGGAGAGATAACACTCCTACTGCTGCTTGTCTGGTTGTATTATCTGGTGTTCTTGCTCTCGAGCGAGAGAGTGTGATGTTTTTTGGGCTACGGATGAATCGAAGCAAACTGTCCGAAGCTCCGAACCTCCGAACCTCTGAACCCCCTCTATGTTGCGCATGGGCCTCCTTTTATACGCTAAAGGGGTCACCGACAGGTGGCAACGCAGAGGAGGGTAAAAACGTAAAAAGCGAGGTAGGTGGTATAGTTGCTTGTATAGTGCACCCTACCTAACCTTGACGGCAGGGGACAAGGGCATTAAATGCCCGTCTGAGTCGCCCGAACAGTGCAGAAAAGGACCGTTAGGGGCGCCACCGTTCGCCAAGATGGCGATCCTGTCAGCTTCGCATGCCACTGCACACCGCTGGCTGCACAGCCTCCCGCCACGTGTGCCCGGAGAAGCCCCCAGAGCGACACATTGGTGGATGCGCTGGAGCGTGGGCGCAGAGTGGCCGCCTGCCGCGGCAAGCACCTTGCCGCTGTTGTTATCTCGCCGGGTCTAGAAGCTCGTCGCTCACCGGGCCTCGGGGTACCTTGTTTAGTCTTCCCGGCAAGCTCCTCTTGCCGGGGCCTTGTTGCCTTGCCAGAGCGCGTGGCGCGTCGCGGCAAGTTCCTTGGAGTGCCTTGGTTGGCCTTCCCGGCAAGCTCCTCTTGCAAGGGCCTTGTCTCCTGAGCTTAAATAGTTTGTTCTTGAATGGCTCCAAGGGAACCACGGAGGATCTTGGCGTTCGCCCGGCAAGTCTTGCCGCGGGGTGCTGCAACTGCCCGTGCACAAGTTCGGGGTACTAGGGTACCCCTATTCTAGTACACCGACAGTAACCCTCTCTACTCTTTTTCACATGCCATGTGGGTGAAATGATGATACCATGCCAAGTTTCAACCTTTTCAGAGTTCATTTTGTAGTGATTTTCAATTTCACGGTCATTTAGCTCTCTAAACAAATCGGTAAATGACTGAAAAATAGCAAATGATGTCAGAACATGTTGAAAATTGATATCCTCGCTTTGAATGGTGCATACGGAACGTAAAAAAGTATGGAATTCAAATATGTTTAAAAAAATTAAGTTCCCATGTAACCGATGAGTTCTCGTCCGAAACCCTGATACTCTAAAACAGATTGTCTAGTTTGTACACGAAGTGCGTCCAGTTTTTGTCGTAACCCTCTCTAGTATTTCGCACATGCCATGTGGGTGAAATGATGATACCATGCCAAGTTTCAACATTTTCAGAGTTCACTTTGTAGTGATTTTCAATTTCACGGTCACTTAGCTCTCTAAATAAATCGGTAAACGACTGGAAATAGCAAATGATGTTAGAAAGTGTTGAAAATTGATGATGTCGCTTTGAATGGTGCAAAGGAACGCAAAAAATGTCTGGAGTTCAAATAAGTTTAGAAAAATGAAGTGCCCATGTAACAGATGAGTTCTTGTCCGAAACCCTGATACTCCGAAATAGATTGTCCAGTTTGTACACGAAGTGCGTCCGGTTTTGCCGTAACCGTCTCTACTCTTCTTCACATGCCATGTGGGTGAAATGATGATACCATGCCAAGTTTCAACCTTTTCAGAGTTCATTTTGTAGTGATTTTCAATTTCACGGTCATTTAGCTCTCTAAACAAATCGGTAAATGACTGAAAAATAGCAAACGATGTCAGAACGTGTTAAAAATTGATGTCCTCGCGCTGAATGGTACATACAGAATGCAAAAAAGTCTGGAGTTCAAATAAGTTTAAAAAAATGAAGTGCCCGTGTAACCGATGAGTTCTTGTCCGAAACCCTGATACTCCGAAAGAGATTGTCTAGTTTGTACATGAAGTGCGTCTAGTTTTTGCCATAACCCTGTCTACTCTTTTGCACGTGCACTGTGGGTGCAATGATGATACCATGCCAAGTTTCAACCTTTTCAGAGATCATTTTGTAGTGATTTTGAATTTCACGGTCATTTAGCTCTGTAAACAAGTCGGTACATAACTGAAAAAATAGCAGATGATGTTAGAAAGTGTTGAAAATTGATGACGTCGCTTTGAATGGTGCATAGGAACACAAAAAAGTCTGGAGTTCAAATAAATTTTAAAAAAATGAAGTGCCCGTGTAACAGATGAGTTCTCGTCCGAAACCCTGATACTCCGAAAGAGATTTTCCAGTTTGTACACGAAGTGCGTCCAGTTTTTGCCGTAAGCCTCTCTACTATTTTGCACATGCTATGTGGGTGAATGATGATACCATGCCAAGTTTCAACATATTCAGAGTTCATTTTGTAGTGATTTTCAATTTCACGATCATTTAGCTCTCTAAACAAATCGGTAAATGATTGAAAAAATAGCAAATGATGTTAGAAAGTGTTGAAAATTGATGACGTCGCTTTGAATGGTGCATAGGAACACAAAAAAGTCTGGAGTTCAAATAAGTTTAAAAAAATGAAGTGCCTGTGTAACAGAAGAGTTCTTGTCTGGAACCCTGATACTCCGAAATAGATTGTCCAGTTTGTACACGAAGTGCATCCGGTTTTTGTCGTGACCCTCTCTACTCTTTCTCACATGCCATGTGGGTGAAATTATGATACCATGCCAAGTTTCAACCTTGTAAGAGTTCATTCTATAGTGATTTTCAATTTCACGTTCATTTAGCTCTCTAAACAAATCGGTAAATGACTGAAAAATAGCAAACGATGTCAGAACGTGTTGAAAATTGATGTCCTCGCTTTGAATGGTGCATACGGAACACAAAAAGGTCTGGAGTTCAAATAAGTTTAAAAAAATGAAGTGCCCGTGTAAGAGATGAGTTCTCGTCCGAAACCCTGATACTCCGAAAGAGATTTTCCAGTTTGTACACGAAGTGCATCCAGTTTTTGCCGTAACCCTCTCTACTATTTTGCACATGCTATGTGGGTGAATGATGATACCATGCCAAGTTCAACATATTCAGAGTTCATTTTGTAGTGATTTTCAATTTCACGATCATTTAGCTCTCTAAACAAATCGGTAAATGATTGAAAAAATAACAAATGATGTTAGAAAGTGTTGAAAATTGATGATGTCGCTTTGAATGGTGCATAGGAACACAAAAAAGTCTGGAGTTCAAATAAGTTTAAAAAATTGAAGTGCCCGTGTAACAGAAGAGTTCTTGTCTGGAACCCTGATACTCCGAAATAGATGGTCCAGTTTGTACACGAAGTGCATCCGGTTTTTGACGTAACCCTCTCTACTCTTTTTCACATGCCATGTGGGTGAAATGATGATACCATGCCAAGTTTCAACCTTGTAAGAGTTCATTCTGTAGTGATTTTCAATTTCACGTTCATTTAGCTCTCTAAACAAATCGGTAAATGACTGAAAAATAGCAAACGATGTCAGAACGTGTTGAAAATTGATGTCCTCGCTTTGAATGGTGCATACGGAACACAAAAAGGTCTGGAGTTCAAATAAGTTTAAAAAAATGAAGTGCCCGTGTAACCGATGAGTTCTCATCCGAAACCCTGATACTCCGAAACAGATTGTCCAGTTTGTACACAAAGTGCGTCCAGTTTTTTCCGTAACCCTCTACTCTTTTGCACATGCACTGTGGGTGAAATGATGATACCATGCCAAGTTTCAACCTTTTCAGAGATCATTTTGTGGTGATTTTCAATTTCACGGTCATTTAGCTCTGTAAACAAATCGGTAAATGACTGAAAAAATAGCAGATGATGTTAGAAAGTGTTGAAAATTGATGACGTCGCTTTGAATGGTGCATAGGAACACAAAAAAGTCTGGAGTTCCCGTGTAACGGATGAGTTCTTGTCCAAAACCCTGATACTCCGAAATAGATTGTCCAGTTTGTACATGAAGTGCATCCGGTTTTTGCCGTAACCCTCTCTACTCTTTTTCACATGCCATGTGGGTGAAATGATGATACCATGCCAAGTTTCAACATTTTCAGAGTTCATTTTGTAGTGATTTTCAATTTCACGGTCGTTTAGCTCTCTAAACAAATCGGTAAATGACTGAAAAATAGCAAACGGTGTCAAAACGTGTTGAAAATTGATGTCCTCACTTTGAATGGTGCATACGGAACGCAAAAAAGTCTGGGGTTCAAATAATTTTAAAAAAATGAAGTTCCTGAGTAACCGATGAGTTCTCGTCCGAAATCCTGTTACTCCGAAACATATTGTCCAGTTTGTACACGAAGTGCGTCCAGTTTTTTCGGTAACCCTCTACTCTTTTGCACGTGGATTGTCGGTGAAATGATGATACCATGCCAAGTGTCAACCTTTTTAGAGATCGTTTTGTAGTGATTTTCAATTTCACGGTCATTTAGCTCTCTAAACAAATCGGTAAATGATTGAAAAAATAGCAAATGATGTTAGAAAGTGTTGAAAATTGATGACGTCGCTTTGGAAAGTCTGGAGTTCAAATAAGTTTAAAAAAATGAAGTGCCCATGTAATAGATGAGTTCTTGTCTGGAACCCTGATACTCCGAAATAGATTGTCCAGTTTGTACACGAAGCACGTCCGGTTTTTGCCGTAACCGTCTCTACTCTTTTTCACATGCAATGTGGGTGAAATGATGATATGATGCCAAGTTTCAACCTTTTAAGAGTTCATTTTGTAGTGATTTTCAATTTCATGTTCATTTAGCTCTCTAAATAAATCGGTAAATGACTGAAAAATAGTAAACGATGTCAGAACATGTTGAAAATTGATGTCCTCGCTTTGAATGGTGCATACGGAACGCAAAAAACTATGGAGTTCAAATAAGTTTAAAAAAATGAAGTGCCCGTGTAACCGATGAGTTCTCGTCCGAAACCATGATACTCCGAAAGAGATTGTCCAGTTTGTACACGAAGTGCGTCCAGTTTTTGCCGTAACCCTTTCTACTCTTTTGCACGTGCACTGTGGGTGAAATGATGATACCATGCCAAGTTTCAACCTTTTTATAGATCATTTTGTAGTGATTTTGAATTTCATGGTCATTTAGCTCTGTAAACAAGTCGGTAAATGACTGAAAAAATAGCAGATGATGTTAGAAAGTGTTGAAAATTGATGACGTCGCTTTGAATGGTGCATAGGAACATAAAAAAGTCTGTAGTTCAAATAATTTTTAAAAAATGAAGTGCCCGTGTAACAGATGAGTTCTCGTCCGAAACCCTGATACTCCGAAAGAGATTTTTCAGTTTGTACACGAAGTGCGTCCAGTTTTTGCCGTAACCCTCTCTACTATTTTGCACATGCCATGTGGGTGAAATGATGATACCATGCCAAGTTTCAACCTTTTAAGAGTTCATTTTGTAGTGATTTTCAATTTCACGTTCATTTAGCTCTCTAAACAAATCGGTAAATGACTGAAAAATAGCAAACGATGTCAGAACGTGTTGAAAATTGATGTCCTCGCTTTGGATGGTGCATACGGAACACAAAATGGTCTGGAGTTCAAATAAGTTTAAAAAAATGAAGTGCCCGTGTAACCGATGAGTTCTCGTCCGGAACCCTGATACTCCGAAACAGATTGTCCAGTTTGTACATGAAGTGCGTCCAGTTTTTGCCGTAACCCTCTACTCTTTTGCACGTGCACTATGGGTGAAATGATGATACCATGCCAAGTGTCAACCTTTTCAGAGATCGTTTTGAAGTGATTTTCAATTTTCACGGTCATTTAGGTCCCTAAAGAAATCGGTAAATGATTGAAAAAATAGCAAATGATGTTAGAAAGTGTTGATAATTGATGACGTCGCTTTGAATGGTGCATAGGAACAAAAAAAGGTCTGTAGTTCAAATAAGTTTTAAAAAATGAAGTGCCCGTGTAACAGATGAGTTCTTGTCTGGAACCCTGATACTCCGAAATACATTGTCCAGTTTGTAGACGAAGTGCGTCCGGTTTTTGCCGTAACCCTGTCTACTCTTTTGCACGTATACTGTGGGTGAAATGATGATACCATGCCAAGTTTCAACCTTTTTAGAGATCATTTTGTAGTGATTTTGAATTTCACGGTCATTTAGCTCTGTAAACAAGTCGGTAAATGACTGAAAAAATAGCAGATGATGTTAGAAAGTGTTGAAAATTGATGACGTCGCTTTGAATGGTGGATAGGAACACAAAAAAGTCTGTAGTTCAAATAATTTTTAAAAAATGAAGTGCCCGTGTAACAGATGAGTTCTCGTCCGAAACCCTGATACTCCGAAAGAGATTTTCTAGTTTGTACACGAAGTGCGTCCAGTTTTTGCCGTAACCCTCTCTACTATTTTGCACATGCACTGTGGGTGAAATGAT
>NC_057800.1:296499064-296499739 GCF_018294505.1 Triticum aestivum
ATGTGGTTGAAATGATGATACCATGCCAAGTTTCAACCTTTTAAGAGTTCATTTTGTAGTGATTTTCAATTTCACGTTCATTTAGCTCTCTAAACAAATCGGTAAATGACTGAAAAATAGCAAACGATGTCAGAACGTGTTGAAAATTGATGTCCTCGCTTTGGATGGTGCATACGGAACACAAAATGGTCTGGAGTTCAAATAAGTTTAAAAAAATGAAGTGCCGGTGTAACCGATGAGTTCTCGTCCGGAACCCTGATACTCCGAAACAGATTGTCCAGTTTGTACATGAAGTGCGTCCAGTTTTTGCCGTAACCCTCTACTCTTTTGCACGTGCACTATGGGTGAAATGATGATACCATGCCAAGTGTCAACCTTTTCAGAGATCGTTTTGAAGTGATTTTCAATTTTCACGGTCATTTAGCTCCCTAAACAAATCGGTAAATGATTGAAAAAATAGCAAATGATGTTAGAAAGTGTTGATAATTGATGACGTCGCTTTGAATGGTGCATAGGAACACAAAAAGGTCTGTAGTTCAAATAAGTTTTAAAAAATGAAGTTCCCGTGTAACAGATGAGTTCTTGTCTGGAACCCTGATACTCCGAAATACATTGTCCAGTTTGTAGACGAAGTGCGTCCGGTTTTTGCCGTAACCCTGTCTACTCTTTTGCACG
>NC_057800.1:296499749-296501399 GCF_018294505.1 Triticum aestivum
AACAGATGAGTTCTCGTCCGAAACCCTGATACTCCGAAAGAGATTTTCTAGTTTGTACACGAAGTGCGTCCAGTTTTTGCCGTAACCCTCTCTACTATTTTGCACATGCACTGTGGGTGAAATGATGATACCATGCCAAGTTTCAACCTTTTCAGAGATCATTTTGTGGTGATTTTCAATTTCATGGTCATTTAGCTCTGTAAACAAATTGGTAAATGACTGAAAAAATAGCAGATGATGTTAGAAAGTGTTGAAAATTGATGACGTCGCTTTGAATGGTGCATAGGAACACAAAAAAGTCTGGAGTTCAAATAAGTTTAAAAAAATGAAGTTCCCGTGTAACAGATGAGTTCTTGTCCAAAACCCTGATACTCCGAAATAGATTGTCCAGTTTGTACATGAAGTGCATCCGATTTTTGCCGTAACCCTCTCTACTCTTTTTCACATGCCATGTGGGTGAAATGATGATACCATGCCAAGTTTCAACATTTTCAGAGTTCATTTTGTAGTGATTTTCAATTTCACGGTCGTTTAGCTCTCTAAACAAATCGGTAAATGACTGAAAAATAGCAAACGGTGTCAAAACGTGTTGAAAATTGATGTCCTCACTTTGAATGGTGCATACGGAACGCAAAAAAGTCTGGGGTTCAAATAATTTTAAAAAAATGAAGTTCCTGAGTAACCGATGAGTTCTCGTCCGAAATCCTGTTACTCCGAAACATATCTCGGTGAAATGATGATACCATGCCAAGTGTCAACCTTTTTAGAGATCGTTTTGTAGTGATTTTCAATTTCACGGTCATTTAGCTCTCTAAACAAATCGGTAAATGATTGAAAAAATAGCAAATGATGTTAGAAAGGTTGAAAATTGATGACGTCCCTTTGAAAAGTCTGGAGTTCAAATAAGTTTAAAAAAATGAAGTGCCCATGTAATAGATGAGTTCTTGTCTGGAACCCTGATACTCCGAAATAGATTGTCCAGTTTGTACACGAAGCGCGTCCGGTTTTTGCCGTAACCGTCTCTACTCTTTTTCACATGCAATGTGGGTGAAATGATGATATCATGCCAAGTTTCAACCTTTTAAGAGTTCATTTTGTAGTGATTTTCAATTTCACGTTCATTTAGCTCTCTAAATAAATCGGTAAATGACTGAAAAATAGTAAACGATGTCAGAACATGTTGAAAATTGATGTCCTCGCTTTGAATGGTGCATACGGAACGCAAAAAACTATGGAGTTCAAATAAGTTTAAAAAAATGAAGTGCCCGTGTAACCGATGAGTTCTCGTCCGAAACCCTGATACTCCGAAAGAGATTGTCCAGTTTGTACACGAAGTGCGTCCAGTTTTTGCCGTAACCCTTTCTACTCTTTTGCACGTGCAGTGTGGGTGAAATGATGATACCATGCCAAGTTTCAACCTTTTTATAGATCATTTTGTAGTGATTTTGAATTTCACGGTCATTTAGCTCTGTAAACAAGTCGGTAAATGACTGAAAAATAGCAGATGATGTTAGAAAGTGTTGAAAATTGATGACGTCGCTTTGAATGGTGCATAGGAACACAAAAAAGTCTGGAGTTCAAATAAGTTTAAAAAAATGAAGTGCCCGTGTAACAGATGAGTTCTTGTCTGGAACCCTGATACTCCGAAAT
>NC_057800.1:296501613-296507100 GCF_018294505.1 Triticum aestivum
ATGTGGTTGAAATGATGATACCATGCCAAGTTTCAACCTTTTAAGAGTTCATTTTGTAGTGATTTTCAATTTCACGTTCATTTAGCTCTCTAAACAAATCGGTAAATGACTGAAAAATAGCAAACGATGTCAGAACGTGTTGAAAATTGATGTCCTCGCTTTGGATGGTGCATACGGAACACAAAATGGTCTGGAGTTCAAATAAGTTTAAAAAAATGAAGTGCCGGTGTAACCGATGAGTTCTCGTCCGGAACCCTGATACTCCGAAACAGATTGTCCAGTTTGTACATGAAGTGCGTCCAGTTTTTGCCGTAACCCTCTACTCTTTTGCACGTGCACTATGGGTGAAATGATGATACCATGCCAAGTGTCAACCTTTTCAGAGATCGTTTTGAAGTGATTTTCAATTTTCACGGTCATTTAGCTCCCTAAACAAATCGGTAAATGATTGAAAAAATAGCAAATGATGTTAGAAAGTGTTGATAATTGATGACGTCGCTTTGAATGGTGCATAGGAACACAAAAAGGTCTGTAGTTCAAATAAGTTTTAAAAAATGAAGTTCCCGTGTAACAGATGAGTTCTTGTCTGGAACCCTGATACTCCGAAATACATTGTCCAGTTTGTAGACGAAGTGCGTCCGGTTTTTGCCGTAACCCTGTCTACTCTTTTGCACGTGTACTGTGGGTGAAATGATGATACCATGCCAAGTTTCAACCTTTTTAGAGATCATTTTGTAGTGATTTTGAATTTCACGGTCATTTAGCTCTGTAAACAAGTCGGTAAATGACTGAAAAAATAGCAGATGATGTTAGAAAGTGTTGAAAATTGATGACGTCGCTTTGAATGGTGCATAGGAACACAAAAAAGTCTGTAGTTCAAATAATTTTTAAAAAATGAAGTGCCCGTGTAACAGATGAGTTCTCGTCCGAAACCCTGATACTCCGAAAGAGATTTTCCACTTTGTACACGAAGTGCGTCCAGTTTTTGCCGTAACCCTCTCTACTATTTTGCACATGCTATGTGGGTGAATGATGATACCATGCCAAGTTTCAACATATTCAGAGTTCATTTTGTAGTGATTTTCTATTTCACGATCATTTAGCTCTCTAAACAAATCGGTAAATGATTGAAAAAATAGCAAATGATGTTAGAAAGTGTTGAAAATTGATGACGTCGCTTTGAATGGTGCATAGGAACACAAAAAAGTCTGGAGTTCAAATAAGTTTAAAAAAATGAAGTGCCCGTGTAACAGATGAGTTCTTGTCTGGAACCCTGATACTCCGAAATAGATTGTCCAGTTTGTACACGAAGTGCATCCGGTTTTTTCTGTAACCCTCTCTACTCTTTTTCACATGCCATGTGGTTGAAATGATGATACCATGCCAAGTTTCAACCTTTTAAGAGTTCATTTTGTAGTGATTTTCAATTTCACGTTCATTTAGCTCTCTAAACAAATCGGTAAATGACTGAAAAATAGCAAACGATGTCAGAACGTGTTGAAAATTGATGTCCTCGCTTTGGATGGTGCATACGGAACAAAAAATGGTCTGGAGTTCAAATAAGTTTAAAAAAATGAAGTGCCGGTGTAACCGATGAGTTCTCGTCCGGAACCCTGATACTCCGAAACAGATTGTCCAGTTTGTACATGAAGTGCGTCCAGTTTTTGCCGTAACCCTCTACTCTTTTGCACGTGCACTATGGGTGAAATGATGATACCATGCCAAGTGTCAACCTTTTCAGAGATCGTTTTGTAGTGATTTTCAATTTTCACGGTCATTTAGCTCTCTAAACAAATCGGTAAATGATTGAAAAAATAGCAAATGATGTTAGAAAGTGTTGATAATTGATGACGTCGCTTTGAATGGTGCATAGGAACACAAAAAGGTCTGTATCTAAATAAGTTTTAAAAAATGAAGTGCCCGTGTAACAGATGAGTTCTTGTCTGGAACCCTGATACTCCGAAATACATTGTCCAGTTTGTACACGAAGTGCGTCCGGTTTTTGCCATAACCCTCTCTACTCTTTTTCACATGCAATTTGGGTGAAATGATGATACCATGCCAAGTTTCAACCTTTTCAGAGTTCATTTTGTAGTGATTTTCAATTTCACGGTCATTTAGCTCTCTAAACAAATCGGTAAATGACTGAAAAATAGCAAACGATGTCAGAACGTGTTGAAAATTGATGTCCTCGCTTTGAATGGTGCATACGGAACGCAAAAAAGTCTGGAGTTAGAATAAGTTTAAAAAAATGAAGTGCCCGTGTAACCGATGAGTTCTCATTCGAAACCCTGATACTCTGAAACAGATTGTCCAGTTTGTACACGAAGTGCGTCCAGTTTTTGCCGTAACCCTCTACTCTTTTACACGTGCACTGTGGGTGAAATGATGATACCATGCCAAGTTTCAACCTTTTCAGAGATCATTTTGTAGTGATTTTGAATTTCACGGTCATTTAGCTCTGTAAACAAGTCGGTAAATGACTGAAAAAATAGCAGATGATGTTAGAAAGTGTTGAAAATTGATGACGTCGCTTTGAATGGTGCATAGGAACGCAAAAAAGTCTAGAGTTCAAATAAGTTTAAAAAAATGAAGTGCCCGTGTAACAGATGAGTTCTCGTCCGAAACCCTGATACTCCGAAAGAGATTTTCCAGTTTGTACACGAAGTGCGTCCAGTTTTTGCCGTAACCCTCTCTACTATTTTGCACATGCTATGTGGGTGAATGATGATACCATGCCAAGTTTCAACATATTCAGAGTTCATTTTGTAGTGATTTTCAATTTCACGATCATTTAGCTCTCTAAACAAATCGGTAAATGATTGAAAAAATAGCAAATGATGTTAGAAAGTGTTGAAAATTGATGACGTCGCTTTGAATGGTGCATAGGAACATAAAAAAGTCTGGAGTTCAAATAAGTTTAAAAAAAATGAAGTGCCCGTGTAACATAAGAGTTCTTGTCTGGAACCCTGATACTCCGAAATAGATTGTCCAGTTTGTACACGAAGTGCATCCGGTTTTTGCCGTGACCCTCTCTACTCTTTTTCACATGCCATGTGGGTGAAATGATGACACCATGCCAAGTTTCAACCTTATAAGAGTTCATTCTGTAGTGATTTACAATTTCACGTTCATTTAGCTCTCTAAACAAATCGGTAAATGACTGAAAAATAGCAAACGATGTCAGAACGTGTTGAAAATTGATGTCCTCGCTTTGAATGGTGCATACGGAACACAAAAAGGTCTGGAGTTCAAATAAGTTTAAAAAAATGAAGTGCCCGTGTAACCCTGATACTCCGAAACAGATTGTCCAGTTTGTACACAAAGTGCGTCCAGTTTTTGCCGTAACCCTCTACTCTTTTGCACATGCACTGTGGGTGAAATGATGATACCATGCCAAGTTTCAACCTTTTCAGAGATCATTTTGTGGTGATTTTCAATTTCACGGTCATTTAGCTCTGTAAACAAATCGGTAAATGACTGAAAAAATAGCAGATGATGTTAGAAAGTGTTGAAAATTGACGACGTCCCTTTGAATGGTGCATAGGAACATAAAAAAGTCTGGAGTTCAAATAAGTTTAAAAAAATGAAGTTCCCGTGTAACGGATGAGTTCTTGTCCGAAACCCTGATACTCCGAAATAGATTGTCCAGTTTGTACATGAAGTGCGTCCGGTTTTTTCCGTAACCCTCTCTACTCTTTTTCACATGCCATGTGGGTGAAATGATGATACCATGCCAAGTTTCAACATTTTCAGAGTTCATTTTGTAGTGATTTTCAATTTCACGGTCATTTAGCTCTCTAAACAAATCGGTAAATGACTGAAAAATAGCAAACGGTGTCAAAACGTGTTGAAAATTGATGTCCTCACTTTGAATGGTGCATATGGAACGCAAATGTAGCGACCAGACCCGAATGGATCAAGTCTCTGTGCTCAGGTGTCATCCCTGGATCAGTAATGCTGACACCACACAGTACTTCGAAGGATTTATAGCAGAGTAGCAATCACACACTTATTACATCGATTGTCCAGAAGAGGACTTATTACAATAAATATGGCTTAAGGCCATCTAATAACGATAACAGCGGAAGGCTTGGAAGATAAGTGAGTCCATCAACTCCATCGGCATCACTGAGTATAGAACCACGACCTAAATACCTTACTCGTCGTCTGGAAAGTCTGCAACATGAAAGTTGCAGCCCGAAAACGGGTCAGCACATGGAATATGCTGGCAATGTAACACATAGAGAGTAATGAAACAATAAGCCTATACTACATGCATATTTGGCTGGTGGTAAGGCTCTATGGTTACAGTTTTGCGAAAAGCCAATTTTTCCCTACATCAAAGGAATAATTTTGTTTAACTATCATGGTGGTTGTTAAACATTGAGAATGGTTGACAGCATCCTCAATCCCAATTAAAAGTACTCATTAAAACCCAATAGCTTTTATTAGAGGTAACATGTTGAGATTCACATGATATTCAATTACCAGATACTCAAAAACGTCCATAACCGGGGACACGGCTAATCATGATTAGTTTATACACTCTGCAGAGGTTTGCGCACTTTTCCCCACAAGACTCGATCGCCTCCGCTTGATTCTCGCACTACATGGTGTTTGAGAAACGGATGACCGAGACATAGTCTTTCAGAAGCGCTAGCACCTTACATGTGGGTAGACCGTACCAACCTACATCCCCTACATCAGCTAGCCTACCCGTAAGAGTTCGCACAACTTAATCAACTACGCCAGAGCCCATAATTGGCTTGTGGCTGCACACGGAAGTTTCCAGTTTGAAATATCTTATGATCCCTTAGAGCCTGGGTGGCGGTCCGAAGAAATACAGGCAAGTCCTGATGGAAACCAGGTGCCTCAATCCACCCAGATGTGTGTTTAGGTTGCCACCTTAGATAAACCATTAATTAACAATCTCACATCTGTCATGGATATTCACTCACCCAATCCACGTCTACTAGCATAGCATAGCATAATAAGCAAACGTAGAAGTAACTCCCAAGGTTTCATAAGTAACAGGTAATAGGTACTACCTCAATTCTACTTCCCAATCCCACAATTTAATTTAGATCCTAAACAATGCAAGTGTTTGAGGGTTTGATCTAATGCAATAAAACTGGGTAGTAGGAAAGGTATGATCAAGTGTTACTTGCCTTGCTGATGATCCGCGTGACCTAGAGATTCGAAGTAACAAGCGGCGCACTCCGGGTGATCTAACGCAGACAAACAACAAGCATACAATAAGTACTCATCTAATGCACAGGGAAATCTCGAATAAAAGATCTAACCAGAGAGTTCAACTTAAGAACCCTGGTTGCAAAAGAATCGAATCAAATAAGGCATCGAAAGTCGGAACTCGAGAGAGAACGACTCGGTTTAGAAATCTGAAATTAGGTCAAAATTTCACAGTAGCAAAACTCTGTGAAAGTTGGTTAGTCGGAACGGCGGTTTCGTTACGAAACTCCAGGC
>NC_057800.1:296507844-296515331 GCF_018294505.1 Triticum aestivum
AAAAAGAACAAAACGAATTAAAAAAAATACCAAATGAACTCTGATTTAAATAAAACAAATTTTCCCCGACTCCTAAAAATGAGTCGAACAAAATGAACTTTAAAAACGGCAAACATGCATAAATTTTTAAAATGCTCATTTTTGCCTAAGCAAAATAAATCTTCCAAAACCAAATCTTGATTTATTTATAATATCTTCATTTTTCCTAAATATTGGGAAAGTCATATTATTCCCTCTCTTAAAATTTTTATAGGAAAAACTTTATGAAGATAATTAAATAAATCCAAATGATCCTATTTTCAAAATTTGAGAAATCCCAAATATGAAAATAGTGAAACTTCCAACTCTCTCCGAGGGTCCTTGAGTTGCGTGAAATTTTCTAGGATCGGAAAATGCGAGAAAAATATGATATGCATGATGACCTAATGTATAACATTCCAAATTGAAAATTTGGGATGTTACAAACCTACCCCCTTAAGATGAATCTCGCCCTCGAGATTCGGGTTGGCTAGAAAATAGGTGAGGGTGGTCCTTGAGCAAAACTTCCTCTCTTTCCCAGGTGGCTTCATCCTCAGTGTGGTGGCTCCACTGAACTTTACAAAACTTGATAACTTTGCTGCGGGTAACTCTGCTGGCATAATCGAGAATCTTAACAGGTTTTTTCCTCATTTGTCAAGTCATCCTTCAACTGAATTGCTTCCAGTGGCACTGTGTCTCTTAACGGTACCTCTGCTATCTCTGGGTGACATTTCTTCAACTGAGAAACATGGAATACATCATGAACTCCTGACAGTCCTTCTGGCAATTCCAACTTATAAGCAACTTCTCCCATACGTTGCAGAATCTTATACGGTCCAACGAAACGGGGTGCTAACTTTCCTTTAACTCCAAAACGCTTAACTCCTCGAAGCGGGGATACTCTGAGATATACTCTGTCTCCAACTTCATACTCAATCGTTTGGCGCTTTGAATCGGCATAGCTCTTCTGTCTGGACTGGGCTACCTTGAGCCTGTCTCGAATCAACTTAACCTTCTGTTCAGACTCCTTAATCAAATCTGGTCCAAACAACTGACGATCTCCAGTTTCGTCCCATGACAACGGTGTCCTGCACCTTCTTCCATACAGAGCCTCGAAAGGTGCCATCTTCAAGCTGGTTTGGTAACTGTTGTTGTAGGAAAATTCTGCATACGGCAAATTATCATCCCAGCTAGATCCATAATCTAGTGCACAAGCTCTCAGCATATCTTCCAAAATCTGATTGACTCTCTCAGTCTGTCCATCGGTCTGTGGGTGGAAAGCTGTACTGAATTCCAATCTAGTTCCCAATGTCTCGTGCAACTGGTTCCAAAATTTCGAGGTAAACTGGGTTCCTCTATCTGATACGATGCTCCTCGGAACTCCGTGTAAACACACAATTCTGGTCATGTATATCTTTGCCAACTTAGCACTGCTATAGGTAGTCTTGACTGGAATGAAATGAGCTACCTTTGTTAAACGGTCGACTATAACCCAAATCGAGTCATATCCTGAACGGGTCTTTGGCAAACCTGTAATGAAATCCATGCCTAGTTTATCCCACTTCCATTCGGGTATCGGCAACAGTTGTAACAATCCTGCTGGCTTCTGATGTTCTGCCTTTACTCTCTGACATACATCGCAAATTGCTACATACTCCGCAATATCCTTCTTCATTCCGGTCCACCAGAAAGTGTTCTTCAAATCCAAATACATCTTGGTATTTCCTGGGTGAATCGAATAGGGTGAATCATGGGCTTCTTGTAAAATCAACTTCCTGATTTCTGGGTTATTGGGCACATAAACACAGTCTTCAAACCATAGGGTATCGTGTTCATCCTCACGAAATCCTTTAGCCTTTTGCTTTGCCCATTTTCTCCTTTATAGAGGCAACTTCCTTATCTGCCTTTTGGGCTTCTCTGATTTTGTCCATCAGTGTCGACTGAATCTCCAATGTTGCTACATAGCCTCTCGGAACTATTTCCAAACATAGCTCTCGAAGGTCCTCGGCTAACTCATTGGGTATTCCTCCCATCATTAGGGTATTGACGTGGCTCTTACGGCTCAATGCGTCTGCTACGACATTAGCCTTTCCGGGGTGATAATGCAATCTCATATCATAATCCTTGATAAGTTCTAACCATCTCCTTTGTCTGAGATTCAATTCCTTCTGTGTGAAGATGTACTTCAGACTCTTGTGATCCGTATATACTTCACAATGATTTCCAATGAGAAAATGTCTCCACGTCTTCAGGGCATGCACAACGGCTGCTAACTCCAAATCATGAGTGGCATAATTCAACTCATGGGGCTTAAGTTGTCGTGAAGCATACGAACAACTCTTCCTTCCTGCATAAGCACTGCTCCAAGTCCTCGACGTGAAGCGTCGCAATACACCTCATAATCCTTAGTCTGATCTGGCAATATCAAAACTGGTGAGGTAACCAATCTTTTCTTCAACTCCTGAAAACTTGCCTCACAGTCCTCAGTCCATATGAATTTGTTATCCTTCTTCAACAATTCAGTCATAGGCTTAGCAATCCTTGAGAAATTCTCAATGAATCTTCGGTAGTATCCTGCGAGTCCAAGAAAACTCCGAATCTCTCCAACTGTCGTTGGTGCTTCCCAATTAGTTACGGTCTCAACCTTTGTGGGGTCAACTGCTATTCCTTCTCCGGATATAACATGTCCGAGAAATCCAACTTCCTTTAGCCAAAACTCACATTTGCTGAACTTGGCGTATAACTGATGTTCTCTTAGCTTCTCCAAAACCAATCGCAATTGTTCCTTGTGTTCCTCTTCATTCTTCGAGAAAATCAAAATGTCATCTATGAACACCACGACGAACTTATCCAAAAACTCCATAAACACTTTGTTCATCAGGTTCATGAAATAAGCTGGTGCGTTAGTCAGTCCAAATGACATAACGGTATACTCGTACAGTCCATATCTCGTGGTAAATGCAGTCTTGGGTATGTCTTGCTCCCGAATCTTCAACTGATGGTACCCTGATCGCAAGTCGATCTTGGAAAACACTTTGGCTCCTTGCAAATGATCAAACAGATCATTTATCATTGGTAGTGGGTACTTGTTCTTGATTGTTACCGCATTCAATTCACGATAATCAACAACCATTCTCAAAGATCCATCCTTCTTCTCCACTAACAAAACGGGTGATCCCCAAGGTGAAAAGCTTGGGCGTATATAACCTTTATCCAATAGCTCCTTAATCTGCTTCTTGATTTCTGCCAAATCTTGTGCTGGCATCCTGTATGGTCGTTTCGATATCGGGCCTGTTCCTGGCAATAGTTCAATCAAAAACTCAATGTCTCTATCCGGTGGCATGCCTGGCAACTCTTCCGGAAATACATCAGGAAAATCCTTCACCACTGGTACTTCTTCCTGCACCACTCCTGATAAGCAATTTACTTGTGCTCTCCTCGGCTCGTGCCGTGATACATACTTAATCCTTCTTCCTTCTGGTGTGGTGAGCAAAATTGATCTAGTGGAGCAATCAATGTTTCCTCCATACTTTGATAACCAATCCATTCCTAATATCACATCAAATCCTTGGGATTCCAGAACTATTAGGTCTGAGGGGAAAACATAGTGTCCAATCCTTAGTGGCAGTCGATCACACCATTTACTAGCCATGTACTCTGGTCCGGGTGAGGTTACTAGCATGGGTGACCTAAGGGCTTGGGTCGGTAACTCATACTTATCCACAAATTCCCTTGATATGTATGAATGTGATGCACCAGTATCAAAAAGAACAACTGCGGTAAATGACTTAACCAAAAACTTACCGATTACTGCATCGGGCTGATCTTCAATCTCCTCCACATCAATGTGGTTCACCTGTCCCCTGTTGAAAGGGTTGGGCTTCTTTCCAGAGCTGCCATTGCCATTTCCATTCTGGCCTTCTGGACAGTCATTTGCATAATGCCCCGTCTTGCGGCACTTAAAGCAAGTAATGTGGCTCAAGTCTGCCTTGGATGGTGTTGACGGGTTGGTGCGATTCTGTCCGTTGCTTCCTCCATTCCCGTTCCCATTCTTAGTGCCATTATGGTTGTGCGAATTACCTCCTCCATGGGTATGCTGAAACTGAATTCCTGATTTAGGGGTATAACGAGTCTTCTGCTGAGCTCCAGAGTTATACTTCCCTTGTCCATACTTTCGCTTGCGGTTCTCAATTTGCTGCTGCTTTCCTTCAATCATAAGGGCTCGGTCTACTAACTCCTGGTAGTTATTGAAACTTGCTACCATCAACGGCATGCTGAACTCATCATTCAGTCCTTCTAGAAACTTCTCCTGTTTAGCCGCATCTGTAGCAATGTCATCTGGGGCATAACGTGCTAATTTGCTAAAGTCATCCACGTACTGGCCAACAGTCCTTCCTCCTTGGCGTAAGTTGCGAAACTCACGCTTCTTCATGGCCATGGCTCCTGCTGAGACATGGGCAGTGCGAAAAGCTTGCTGAAATTGATCCCATGTGACAGTGTCTACCGGGTAAGTGGCTGTGAAATTCTCCCACCATGCGGCTGCGGGTCCTTCAAGCTGATGTGCTGCAAACTTCACTCTTTCTCCATCTGTGCATCCTGCAGTGGTCAACTCCCTTCCTATCTTGCGGAGCCAATCATCTGCTACAATCGGCTCGGTGCTACTGGAGTACACCGGCGGATTTAGTCTAAGGAAACGAGTCAAATGATCCACAGGTGGTGGTGGTGGGTTGTTGTTGTTGTTGCCCTGGTTCTGCACCAATGTTTGAATCAGGGTGTTCTGCTGCTGGATCAGTTGGGTGATCTCTGGCGGGAAAACGAATCCAGGGTCACGTCTCGGAGGCATCTGATGGGTTTAGAAAAGAAGAGAAATTTAGAATAGAATGAGGTCTAAGGGGAATCACTACCCAAATGCACATGAGCAAATGCACACAAAATCACTCCATTCAATCAAACAAGGCTTACAACGATCTAACTATCGCAAGTGCGTGTACTATAATGTTTACATGGGGGGAAATACTACTAATATGTGGGGGACTTCTACTAATTTGAACCGGTGGAAGATTCCATGATGTCTGCTCCAGCATCGTCTTCAAAATCGGGTTCACTTGGATCCAAATCTGGGTCGTCGATGTTGATGTAGTCGCTTGGACAGTTGATATACTGGTCTTCATTCCTGAGTGCTAACTTCTTCTTGAGTTCTTCGATCTCATACTTAAGATCGTTATTGAGTCTTGCTAGAGCTACGATCTCGTCCATGTAGTCCTTGCGTGTAGTCTTTAGTTCTCCTTCAAGTTCGATGATCCTTCCCTTTGCATTCTGCAACTCCAACATATCATTGCACATCTGGTTCTCCTGGCGTCGAATGTGCTGGTTTAACTCCTGGATAAAAGCTGCAATGGATCTATCCTTCTTGGTGCTGACTATGTCCCATTTGTCATCTCGGCGTCCGCAAATCTGGTAGATGGTGTCCTTGAGGTCTTCTTGATAAACTTCTCCAATGCGTCCCATGGTGATATGAGCTGCCATGCTCTTTCCCAGACTCCAAGTTGGTGCACTGAAAACACTATCTATAGGCTTGGTGATTGGGGCGTATGTCCTTCCTGGAACGTGAGCGTGAATCTTCCAGCGCTCCTCTTCAGGCAGAGTGGCGTTGAAAGTCCCGGTGAAACTTGGTAGTCCAATGTTCAGGTACTTGGTAACTTCCTTCAAGTGAAATCCAAATGGTGTGCCTTCATCCGGTTCGGTGTACTTGATCTTCGCGTCCTTCATCCTAAAGAGTAGAATAGATGAGGATTTAGAAAATGAGAGGAGAGTAGTGATCTATGGCTTTAACTTAGTGGTCGTGTCCTACAGTCAGCGTGTGCTCTGATACCATCTCTGTAGCGACCAGACCCGAATGGATCAAGTCTCTGTGCTCAGGTGTCATCCCTGGATCAGTAATGCTGACACCACACAGTACTTCGAAGGATTTATAGCAGAGTAGCAATCACACACTTATTACATCGATTGTCCAGAAGAGGACTTATTACAATAAATATGGCTTAAGGCCATCTAATAACGATAACAGCGGAAGGCTTGGAAGATAAGTGAGTCCATCAACTCCATCGGCATCACTGAGTATAGAACCACGACCTAAATACCTTACTCGTCGTCTGGAAAGTCTGCAACATGAAAGTTGCAGCCAGAAAACGGGTCAGCACATGGAATATGCTGGCAATGTAACACATAGAGAGTAATGAAACAATAAGCCTATACTACATGCATATTTGGCTGGTGGTAAGGCTCTATGGTTACAGTTTTGCGAAAAGCCAATTTTTCCCTACATCAAAGGAATAATTTTGTTTAACTATCATGGTGGTTGTTAAACATTGAGAATGGTTGACAGCATCCTCAATCCCAATTAAAAGTACTCATTAAAACCCAATAGCTTTTATTACAGGTAACATGTTGAGATTCACATGATATTCAATTACCAGATACTCAAAAACGTCCATAACCGGGGACACGGCTAATCATGATTAGTTTATACACTCTGCAGAGGTTTGCGCACTTTTCCCCACAAGACTCGATCGCCTCCGCTTGATTCTCGCACTACATGGTGTTTGAGAAACGGATGACCGACACATAGTCTTTCAGAAGCGCTAGCACCTTACATGTGGGTAGACCGTACCAACCTACATCCCCTACATCAGCTAGCCTACCCGTAAGAGTTCGCACAACTTAATCAACTACGCCAGAGCCCATAATTGGCTTGTGGCTGCACACGGAAGTTTCCAGTTTGAAATATCTTATGATCCCTTAGAGCCTGGGTGGCGGTCCGAAGAAATACAGGCAAGTCCTGATGGAAACCAGGTGCCTCAATCCACCCAGATGTGTGTTTAGGTTGCCACCTTAGATAAACCATTAATTAACAATCTCACATCTGTCATGGATATTCACTCACCCAATCCACGTCTACTAGCATAGCATAGCATAATAAGCAAACGTAGAAGTAACTCCCAAGGTTTCATAAGTAACAGGTAATAGGTACTACCTCAATTCTACTTCCCAATCCCACAATTTAATTTAGATCCTAAACAATGCAAGTGTTTGAGGGTTTGATCTAATGCAATAAAACTGGGTAGTAGGAAAGGTATGATCAAGTGTTACTTGCCTTGCTGATGATCCGCGTGACCTAGAGATTCGAAGTAACAAGCGGCGCACTCCGGGTGATCTAACGCAGACAAACAACAAGCATACAATAAGTACTCATCTAATGCACAGGGAAATCTCGAATAAAAGATCTAACCAGAGAGTTCAACTTAAGAACCCTGGTTGCAAAAGAATCGAATCAAATAAGGCATCGAAAGTCGGAACTCGAGAGAGAACGACTCGGTTTAGAAATCTGAAATTAGGTCAAAATTTCACAGTAGCAAAACTCTGTGAAAGTTGGTTAGTCGGAACGGCGGTTTCGTTACGAAACTCCAGGC
>NC_057800.1:296516110-296522018 GCF_018294505.1 Triticum aestivum
AAAAAGAACAAAACGAATTAAAAAAAATACCAAATGAACTCTGATTTAAATAAAACAAATTTTCCCCGACTCCTAAAAATGAGTCGAACAAAATGAACTTTAAAAACGGCAAACATGCATAAATTTTTAAAATGCTCATTTTTGCCTAAGCAAAATAAATCTTCCAAAACCAAATCTTGATTTATTTATAATATCTTCATTTTTCCTAAATATTGGGAAAGTCATATTATTCCCTCTCTTAAAATTTTTATAGGAAAAACTTTATGAAGATAATTAAATAAATCCAAATGATCCTATTTTCAAAATTTGAGAAATCCCAAATATGAAAATAGTGAAACTTCCAACTCTCTCCGAGGGTCCTTGAGTTGCGTGAAATTTTCTAGGATCGGAAAATCCGAGAAAAATATGATATGCATGATGACCTAATGTATAACATTCCAAATTGAAAATTTGGGATGTTACAGCAAAAAAGTCTGGAGTTCAAATAATTTAAAAAAAATGAAGTGCCCGAGTAACCGATGAGTTCTCGTCCGAAACCCTGTTACTCCGAAACAGATTGTCCAGTTTCTACACGAAGTGCGTCCAGTTTTTTCAGTAACCCTCTACTCTTTTGCACGTGGATTGTTGGTGAAATGATGATACCATGCCAAGTGTCAACCATTTTAGAGATCGTTTTGTAGTGATTTTCAATTTCACGGTAATTTAGCTCTCTAAACAAATCGGTAAATGATTGAAAAAATAGCAAACGATGTTAGAAAGTGTTGAAAATTGATGACGTCGCCTTGAAAAGTCTGGAGTTCAAATAAGCTTAAAAAAATGAAGTGCCCGTGTAATAGATGAGTTCTTGTCTGGAACCCTGATACTCCGAAATAGATTGTCCAGTTTGTACACGAAGCGCGTCCGGTTTTTGTCGTAACCATCTCTACTCTTTTTCACATGCAATGTAGGTGAAATGATGATATCATGCCAAGTTTCAACCTTTTAAGAGTTCATTTTGTAGTGATTTTCAATTTCATGTTCATTTAGCTCTCTAAACAAATCGGTAAATGACTGAAAAATAGTAAACGATGTCAGAACATGTTGAAAATTGATGTCCTCGCTTTGAATGGTGCATACGGTACGCAAAAAACTATGGAGTTCAAATAAGTTTAAAAAAATGAAGTGCCCGTGTAACCGATGAGTTCTCGTCCGAAACCCTGATACTCCGAAAGAGATTGTCCAGTTTATACACGAAGTGCGTCCAGTTTTTGCCGTAACCCTGTCTACTCTTTTGCACATGCACTGTGGGTGAAATGATGATACCATGCCAAGTTTCAACCTTTTTAGAGATCATTTTGTAGTGATTTTGAATTTCACGGTCATTTAGCTCTATAAACAAGTCGGTAAATGACTGAAAAAATAGCAGATGATGTTAGAAAGTGTTGAAAATTGATGACGTCGCTTTGAATGGTGCATAGGAACACAAAAAAGTCTGGAGTTCAAATAAGTTTTAAAAAATGAAGTGCCCGTGTAACAGATGAGTTCTCGTCCGAAACCCTGATACTTCGAAAGAGATTTTCCAGTTTGTACATGAAGTGCGTCTAGTTTTTGCCGTAACCCTCTCTACTATTTTGCACATGCTATGTGGGTGAATGATGATACCATGCCAAGTTTCAACATATTCAGAGTTCATTTTGTAGTGATTTTCAATTTCACGATCATTTAGCTCTCTAAACAAATCGGTAAATGATTGAAAAAATAGCAAATGATGTTAGAAAGTGTTGAAAATTGATGACGTCGCTTTGAATGGTGCATAGGAACACAAAAAAGTCTGGAGTTCAAATAAGTTTAAAAAAATGAAGTGCCCGTGTAACAGAAGAGTTCTTGTCTGGAACCCTGATACTCCGTAATAGATTGTCCAGTTTGTACACGAAGTGCATCCGGTTTTTGCCGTAACCCTCTCTACTCTTTTTCACATGCCATGTGGGTGAAATGATGATACCATGCCAAGTTTCAACCTTGTAAGAGTTCATTCTGTAGTGATTTCAATTTCACGTTCATTTAGCTCTCTAAACAAATCGGTAAATGACTGAAAAATAGCAAACGATGTCAGAACGTGTTGAAAATTGATGTCCTCGCTTTGAATGGTGCATACGGAACACAAAAAGGTCTGGAGTTCAAATAAGTTTAAAAAAATGAAGTGCCCGTGTAACCGATGAGTTCTCATCCGAAACCCTGATACTCCGAAACAGATTGTCCAGTTTGTACACAAAGTGCGTCCAGTTTTTGCTATAACCCTCTACTCTTTTGCACATGCACTGTGGGTGAAATGATGATACCATGCCAAGTTTCAACCTTTTCAGAGATCATTTTGTGGTGATTTTCAATTTCACGGTCATTTAGCTCTGTAAACAAATCGGTAAATGACTGGAAAAATAGCAGATGATGTTAGAAAGTGTTGAAAATTGATGACTTTGCTTTGAATGGTGCATAGGAACACAAAAAAGTTTGGAGTTCAAATAAGTTTTAAAAAATGAAGTTCCCGTGTAACGGATGAGTTCTTGTCCGAAACCCTGATACTCCGAAATAGATTGTCCAGTTTGTACATGAAGTGCGTTCGGTTTTTGCCGTAACCCTCTCTACTCTTTTTCACATGCCATGTGGGTGAAATGATGATACCATGCCAAGTTTCAACATTTTCAGAGTTCATTTTGTAGTGATTTTCAATTTCACGGTCATTTAGCTCTCTAAACAAATCGGTAAATGACTGAAAAATAGCAAATGGTGTCAAAACGTGTTGAAAATTGATGTCCTCACTTTGAATGGTGCATACGGAACGCAAAAAAGTCTGGAGTTCAGATAATTTTAAAAAAATGAAGTGCCCGCGTAACCGATGAGTTCTCGTCCGAAACCCTGTAAATCCGAAACATATTGTCCAGTTTGTACACGAAGTGCGTCCAGTTTTTTTGGTAACCCTCTACTCTTTTGCACGTGGATTGTCGGTGAAATGATGATACCATGCCAAGTGTCAACCTTTTTAGAGATCGTTTTGTAGTGATTTTCAATTTCACGGTCATTTAGCTCTCTAAACAAATCGGTAAATGATTGAAAAAATAGCAAATGATGTTAGAAAGTGTTGAAAATTGATGACGTCGCTTTGAAAAGTCTGGGGTTCAAATAAGTTTGAAAAATGAAGTGCCCGTGTAATAGATGAGTTCTTGTCTGGAACCCTGATACTCCGAAATAGATTGTCCAGTTTGTACACGAAGCGCGTCCGGTTTTTGCCGTAACCGTCTCTACTCTTTTTCACATGCAATGTGGGTGAAATGATGATATCATGCCAAGTTTCAACCTTTTAAGAGTTCATTTTGTAGTGATTTTCAATTTCACGTTCATTTAGCTCTCTAAATAAATCGGTAAACGACTGAAAAATAGTAAACGATGTCAGAACATGTTGAGAATTGATGTCCTCGCTTTGAATGGTGCATACGGAATGCAAAAAACTATGGAGTTCAAATAAGTTTAAAAAAATGAAGTGCCCGTGTAACCGATGAGTTCTCGGCCGAAACCCTGATACTCCGAAAGAGATTGTCCAGTTCGTACACGAAGTGCGTCCAGTTTTTGCCGTAACCCTGTCTACTCTTTTGCACGTGCACTGTGGGTGAAATGATGATACCATGCCAAGTTTCAACCTTTTTAGAGATGATTTTGTAGTGATTTTGAATTTCACGGTCATTTAGCTCTGTAAACAAGTCGGTAAATGACTGAAAAAATAGCAGATGATGTTAGAAAGTGTTGAAAATTGATGACGTCGCTTTGAATGGTGCTAGGAACACAAAAAAGTCTGTAGTTCAAATAAGTTTTAAAAAATGAAGTGCCCTTGTAACAGATGAGTTCTCGTCCGAAACCCTGATACTCCGAAAGAGATTTTCCAGTTTGTACACAAAGTGCGTCCAGTTTTTGCCGTAACCCTCTCTACTATTTTGCACATGCTATGTGGGTGAATGATGATACCATGCCAAGTTTCAACATATTCAGAGTTCATTTTGTAGTGATTTTCAATTTCACGATCATTTAGCTCTCTAAACAAATCGGTAAATGATTGAAAAAATAGCAAATGATGTTAGAAAGTGTTGAAAATTGATGACGTCGCTTTGAATGGTGCATAGGAACACAAAAAAGTCTGGAGTTCAAATAAGTTTAAAAAAATGAAGTGCCCGTGTAACAGATGAGTTCTTGTCTGGAACCCTGATACTCCGAAATAGATTGTCCAGTTTGTACACGAAGTGCATCCGGTTTTTGCCGTAACCCTCTCTACTCTTTTTCACATGCCATGTGGTTGAAATGATGATACCATGCCAAGTGTCAACCTTTTCAGAGATCGTTTTGTAGTGATTTTCAATTTTCACGGTCATTTAGCTCTCTAAACAAATCCGTAAATGATTGAAAAAATAGCAAATGATGTTAGAAAGTGTTGAAAATTGATGACGTCGCTTTGAATGGTGCATAGGAACACAAAAAGGTCTGTAGTTCAAATAAGTTTTAAAAAATGAAGTGCCCGTGGAACAGATGAGTTCTTGTCTGGAACCCTGATACTCCGAAATACATTGTCCAGTTTGTACACGAAGTGCGTCCGGTTTTTGCCGTAACCCTCTCTACTCTTTTTCACATGCAATTTGGGTGAAATGATGATACCATGCCAAGTTTCAACCTTTTCAGTGTTCATTTTGTAGTGATTTTCAATTTCACGGTCATTTAGCTCTCTAAACAAATCGGTAAATGACTGAAAAATAGCAAACGATGTCTGAACGTGCTGAAAATTGATGTCCTCGCTTTGAATGGTGCATACGGAACGCAAAAAAGTCTGGAGTTAGAATAAGTTTAAAAAAATGAAGTGCCCGTGTAACCGATGAGTTCTCATTCGAAACCCTGATACTCTGAAACAGATTGTCCAGTTTGTACACGAAGTGCGTCCGGTTTTTGCCGTAACCCTCTCTACTCTTTTTCACATGCAATTTGGGTGAAATGATGATACCATGCCAAGTTTCAACCTTTTCAGTGTTCAGTTTGTAGTGATTTTCAATTTCACGGTCATTTAGCTCTCTAAACAAATCGGTATTGACTGAAAAATAGCAAACGATGTCAGAACGTGTTGAAAATTGATGTCCTCGCTTTGAATGGTGCATACGGAACGCAAAAAAGTCTGGAGTTAGAATAAGTTTAAAAAAATGAAGTGCCCGTGTAATCGATGAGTTCTCATTTGAAACCCTGATACTCTGAAACAGATTGTCCAGTTTGTACATGAAGTGCGTCCAGTTTTTGCCGTAACCCTCTACTCTTTTGCACGTGAACTATGGGTGAAATGATGATACCATGCCAAGTGTCAACCTTTTCAGAGATCGTTTTGTAGTGATTTTCAATTTTCACGGTCATTTAGCTCTCTAAACAAATCGGTAAATGATTGAAAAAATAGCAAATGATGTTAGAAAGTGTTGAAAATTGATGACGTCGCTTTGAATGGTGCATAGGAACACAAAAAGGTCTGTAGTTCAAATATGTTTAAAAAAATGAAGTGCCCGTGTAACAGATGAGTTCTTGTCTGGAACCCTGATACTCCGAAATACATTGTCCAGTTTGTACACGAAGTGCGTCCGGTTTTTGTCGTAACACTCTCTACTCTTTTTCACATGCAATTTGGGTGAAATGATGATACCATGCCAAGTTTCAACCTTTTCAGTGTTCATTTTGTAGTGATTTTCAATTTCACGGTCATTTAGCTCTCTAAACAAATCGGTAAATGACTGAAAAATAGCAAACGATGTCAGAACGTGTTGAAAATTGATGTCCTCGCTTTGAATGGTGCATACGGAACGCAAAAAAGTCTGGAGTTAGAATAAGTTTAAAAAAATGAAGTGCCCGTGTAACCGAT
>NC_057800.1:296522149-296527399 GCF_018294505.1 Triticum aestivum
GAAATGCGTCCGGTTTTTGCCGTAACCCTCTCTACTCTTTTTCACATGCAATTTGGGTGAAATGATGATACCATGCCAAGTTTCAACCTTTTCAGTGTTCATTTTGTAGTGATTTTCAATTTCACGGTCATTTAGCTCTCTAAACAAATCGGTAAATGACTGAAAAATAGCAAACGATGTCAGAACGTGTTGAAAGTTGATGTCCTCGCTTTGAATGGTGCATACGGAACGCAAAAAAGTCTGGAGTTAGAATAAGTTTAAAAAAATGAAGTGCCCGTGTAATCGATGAGTTCTCATTCGAAACCCTGATACTCTGAAACAGATTGTCCAGTTTGTACATGAAGTGCGTCCAGTTTTTGCCGTAACCCTCTACTCTTTTGCACGTGCACTATGGGTTAAATGATGATACCATGCCAAGTGTCAACCTTTTCAGAGATCGTTTTGTAGTGATTTTCAATTTTCACGGTCATTTAGCTCTCTAAACAAATTGGTAAATGATTGAAAAAATAGCAAATGATGTTAGAAAGTGTTGAAAATTGATGACGTCGCTTTGAATGGTGCATAGGAACACAAAAAGGTCTGTAGTTCAAATATGTTTTAAAAAATGAAGTGCCCGTGTAACAGATGAGTTCTTGTCTAGAACCCTGATACTCCGAAATACATTGTCCAGTTTGTACACGAAGTGCGTCCGGTTTTTGCCGTAACACTCTCTACTCTTTTTCACATGCAATTTGGGTGAAATGATGATACCATGCCAAGTTTCAACCTTTTCAGTATTCATTTTGTAGTGATTTTCAATTTCACGGTCATTTAGCTCTCTAAACAAATCGGTAAATGACTGAAAAATAGCAAACGATGTCAGAACGTGTTGAAAATTGATGTCCTCGCTTTGAATGGTGCATACGGAACGCAAAAAAGTCTGGAGTTAGAATAAGTTTAAAAAAATGAAGTGCCCGTGTAACCAATGAGTTCTCATTCGAAACCCTGATACTCTGAAACAGATTGTCCAGTTTGTACACGAAGTGCGTCCAGTTTTTGCCGTAACCCTCTACTCTTTTACACGTGCACTGTGGGTGAAATGATGATACCATGCCAAGTTTCAACCTTTTCAGAGATCATCTTGTAGTGATTTTCAATTTCACGGTCATTTAGCTCTCTAAACAAATCGGTAAATGACTGAAAAAATAGCAAATGATGTTAGAAAGTGTTGAAAATTGATGACGTCGCTTTGAATGGTGCATAGGAACGCAAAAAAGTCTAGAGTTCAAATAAGTTTAAAAAAAATGAAGTGCCAGTGTAACAGATGAGTTCTCATCCGAAACCGTGAAACTCTGAAATAGATTGTCTAGTTTGTACATGATGTGCGTCCGGTTTTTGCTGTAACCCTCTCTACTCTTTTTCACATGCCATGTGGGTGAAATGATGATACCATGCCAAGTTTCAACCTTTTCAGAGTTCATTTTGTAGTGATTTTCAATTTCACGGTCATTTAGCTCTCTAAACAAATCGGTAAATGACTGAAAAATAGCAAATGATGTCAGAACGTGTTGAAAATTGATGTCCTCGCTTTGAATGGTGCATATGAAACGCAAAAAAGTCTGGAGTTCAAATATGTTTAAAAAAATTAAGTTCCCATGTAACCGATGAGTTCTCGTCTGATACTCTGAAACAGATTGTCTAGTTTGTACACGAAGTGCGTCCAGTTTTTGTTGTAACCCTCTCTAGTATTTCGCACATGCCATGTGGGTGAAATGATGATACCATGCCAAGTTTCAACATTTTCAGATTTCACTTTGTAGTGATTTTCAATTTCACAGTCACTTAGCTCTCTAAATGAATCGGTAAACGACTGGAAATAGCAAATGATGTTAGAAAGTGTTGAAAATTGATGACGTCACTTTGAATGGTGTATAGGAACGCAAAAAATGTCTGGAGTTCAAATAAGTTTAGAAAAATGAAGTGCCCGTGTAAAAGATGAGTTCTTGTCCGAAACCCTGATACTCCGAAATAGATGGTCCAGTTTGTACACGAAGTGCGTCCGGTTTTTGCCGTAACCGTCTCTACTCTTCTTCACATGCCATGTGGGTGAAATGATGATACCATGCCAAGTTTCAACCTTTTCAGAGTTCATTTTGTAGTGATTTTCCATTTCACGGTCATTTAGCTCTCTAAACAAATCGATAAATGACTGAAAAATAGCAAACGATGTCAGAACGTGTTGAAAATTGATGTCTTCGCTTTGAATGGTGCATACGGAACACAAAAAACTCTGGAGTTCAAATAAGTTTAAAAAAATGAAGTGCTCGTGTAACCGATGAGTTCTCGTCCGAAACCCTGATACCCCGAAAGAGATTGTCCAGTTTGTACACGAAGTGCGTCAAGTTTTTGCCGTAACCCTGTCTACTCTTTTCCACGTGCACTGTGGGTAAAATGATGATACCATGCCAAGTTTCAACCTTTTCAGAGATCATTTTGTAGTGATTTTGAATTTCACAGTCATTTAGCTCTGTAAACAAGTCGGTAAATGACTGAAAAAATAGCAGATGATGTTAGAAAGTGTTGAAAATTGATGACGTCGCTTTGAATGGTGCATAGGAACACAAAAAGTCTGGAGTTCAAATAAGTTTTAAAAAATGAAGTGCCCGTGTAACAGATGAGTTCTCGTCCGAAACCCTGATACTCCCAAAGAGATTTTCCAGTTTGTACACGAAGTGCATCCAGTTTTTGCCGTAACCCTCTCTACTATTTTGCACATGCTATGTGGGTGAATGATGATACCATGCCAAGTTTCAACATATTCAGAGTTCATTTTGTAGTGATTTTCAATTTCACGATCATTTAGCTCTCTAAACAAATCAGTAAATGTTTGAAAAAATAGCAAATGATGTTAGAAAGTGTTGAAAATTGATGACGTCGCTTTGAATGGTGCATAGGAACACAAAAAAGTCTGGAGTTCAAATAAGTTTAAAAAAATGAAGTGCCCGTGTAACAGATGAGTTCTTGTCTGGAACCCTGATACTCCGAAATAGATTGTCTAGTTTGTACACGAAGTGCATCCGGTTTTTGCCGTAACCCTCTCTACTCTTTTTCACATGCCATGTGGGTGAAATGATGATACCATGCCAAGTTTCAACCTTGTAAGAGTTCATTCTGTAGTGATTTTAAATTTCACGTTCATTTAGCTCTCTAAACAAATCAGTAAATGACTGAAAAATAGCAAACGATGTCAGAACGTGTTGAAAATTGATGTCCTCACTTTGAATGGTGCATACGGAACACAAAAAGGTCTGGAGTTCAAATATGTTTAAAAAAATGAAGTGCCCGTGTAACCGATGAGTTCTCATCTGAAACCCTGATACTCCGAAACAGATTGTCCAATTTGTAGACAAAGTGCGTCCAGTTTTTGCCGTAACCCTCTACTCTTTTGCACATGCACTGTGGGTGAAATGATGATACCATGCCAAGTTTCAACCTTTTAAGAGATCATTTTGTAGTGATTTTCAATTTCACGGTCATTTAGCTCTGTAAACAAATTGGTAAATGACTGAAAAATAGCAGATGATGTTAGAAAGTGTTGAAAATTGATGACGTCGCTTTGAATGGTGCATAGGAACACAAAAAAGTCTGGAGTTCAAATAAGTTTAAAAAAATGAAGTTCCCGCGTAACGGATGAGTTCTTGTCCGAAACCCGGATACTCCGAAATAGATTGTCCAGTTTGTACATGAAGTGCGTCCGGTTTTTGCCGTAACCCTCTCTACTCTTTTTCCCATGCCATGTGGGTGAAATGATGATACCATGCCAAGTTTCAACATTTTCAGAGTTCATTTTGTAGTGATTTTCAGTTTCACGATCATTTAGCTCTCTAAAGAAATCGGTAAATGACTGAAAAATAGCAAACGGTGTCAAAACGTGTTGAAAATTGATGTCCTCACTTTGAATGGTGCATACGGAACGCAAAAAAGTCTGGAGTTCAAATAATTTTAAAAAAATGAAGTGCCCAAGTAACCGATGAGTTCTCGTCCGAAACCCTGTTACTCCGAAACAGATTGTCCAGTTTGTACACGAAGTGTGTCCAGTTTTTTCCGTAACCCTCTACTCTTTTGCACATGGATTGTCGGTGAAATGATGATACCATGCCAAGTGTCAACCTTTTTAGAGATCGTTTTGTAGTGATTTTCAATTTCATGGTCGTTTAGCTCTCTAAACAAATCGGTAAATGATTGAAAAAATAGCAAATGATGTTAGAAAGTGTTGAAAATTGATGACGTCGCTTTGAAAAGTCTGGAGTTCAAATAAGTTTAAAAAAATGAAGTGCCCGTGTAATAGATGAGTTCTTGTCTGGAACCCTGATACTCCGAAATAGATTGTCCAGTTTGTACACGAAGTGCGTCCGGTTTTTGTCGTAACCGTCTCTACTCTTTTTCACATGCAATGTGGGTGAAATGATGATACCATGCCAAGTTTCAACCTTTTAAGAGTTCATTTTGTAGTGATTTTCAATTTCACGTTCATTTAGCTCTCTAAACCAATCGGTAAATGACTGAAAAATAGTAAACGATGTCAGAACATGTTGAAAATTGATGTCCTCGCTTTGAATGGTGCATACGGAACGCAAAAAACTCTGGAGTTCAAATAAGTTTAAAAAAATGAAGTGCCCGTGTAACCGATGAGTTCTCGTCCAAAACCCTGATACTCCGAAAGAGATTGTCCAGTTTGTACACGAAGTGCGTCCAGTTTTTGCCGTAACCCTGTCTACTCTTTTGCACGTGCGCTGGGGGTGAAATGATGATACCATGCCAAGTTTCAACCTTTTCAGAGATCATTTTGTAGTGATTTTGAATTTCACGGTCATTTAGCTCTGTAAACAAGTCAGTAAATGACTGAAAAATAGCAGATGATGTTAGAAAGTGTTGAAAATTGATGAAGTCGCTTTGAATCGTGCATAGGAACACAAAAAAGTCTGGAGTTCAAATAAGTTTAAAAAAATGAAGTGCCCGTGTAACAGATGAGTTCTCGTCCGAAACCCTGATACTCCGAAAGAGATTTTCTAGTTTGTACACGAAGTGCGTCCAGTTTTTGCCGTAACCCTCTCTACTATTTTGCACATGCTATGTGGGTGAATGATGATACCATGCCAAGTTTCAACATATTTAGAGTTCATTTTGTAGTGATTTTCAATTTCACGATCATTTAGCTCTCTAAACAAATCGGTGAATGATTGAAAAAATAGCAAATGATGTTAGAAAGTG
>NC_057800.1:296528259-296540109 GCF_018294505.1 Triticum aestivum
CTCTCTACTCTTTTTCACATGCCATGTGGGTGAAATGATGATACCATGCCAAGTTTCAACATTTTCAGAGTTCATTTTGTAGTGATTTTCAATTTCACGGTCATTTAGCTCTCTAAACAAATCGGTAAATGACTGAAAAATAGCAAACGGTGTCAAAACGTGTTGAAAATTGATGTCCTCACTTTGAATGGGGCATACGGAACGCAAAAAAGTCCGGAGTTCAAATAATTTCAAAAAAATGAAGTGCCTGTGTAACCGATGAGTTCTCGTCCGAAACCCTGATACTCCGAAACAGATTGTCCAGTTTGTACACGAAGTGCGTCCAGTTTTTGCTGTAACCCTATACTCTTTTGCACGTGGATTGTCGGTGAAAGGATGATACCATGCCAAGTGTCAACCTTTTTAGAGATCGTTTGGTAGTGATTTTCAATTTCACGGTCATTTAGCTCTCTAAACAAATCGGTAAGTGATTGAAAAAATAGCAAATGATGTTAGAAAGTGTTGAAAATTGATGATGTCGCTTTGAATGGTGCATAGGAACACAAAAAAGTTTTGAGTTCAAATAAGTTTAAAAAAATGAAGTGCCCGTGTAATAGATGAGTTCTTGTCTGGAACCTTGATACTCCGAAATAGATTGTCCAGTTTGTACACAAAGTGCATCCGGTTTTTGCCGTAACCGTCTCTACTCTTTTTCACTTGCAATGTGGGTGAAATGATGATACCATGCCAAGTTTCAAACTTTTAAGAGTTCATTTTGTAGTGATTTTCAATTTCACGTTCATTTAGCTCTCTAAACAAATCGGTAAATGACTGAAAAATAGCAAACGATGTCAGGACGTGTTGAAAATTGATGTCCTCGCTTTGAATGGTGCATACGGAACGCAAAAAACACTGGAGTTCAAATAAGTTTAAAAAAATGAAGTGCCCATGTAACTGATGAGTTCTCGTCCGAAACCCTGATACTCCGAAAGAGATTGTCCAGTTTGTACACGAAGTGCGTCCAGTTTTTGCCGTAACCCTATCTACTCTTTTGCACGTGCACTGTGGGTGAAATGATGATACCATGCCAAGTTTCAACCTTGTCAGAGATCATTTTGTAGTGATTTTGAATTTCACGGTCATTTACCTCTGTAAACAAGTCGGTAAATGACTGGAAAAATAGCAGATGATGTTAGAAAGTGTTGAAAATTGATGACGTCGCTTTGAATGGTGCATAGGAACACAAAAAAGTCTGGAGTTCAAATAAGTTTTAAAAAATGAAGTGCCCGTGTAACAGATGAGTTCTCGTCCGAAACCCTGATACTCCGAAAGAGATTTTCCAGTTTGTACATGAAGTGCGTCCAGTTTTTTCCGTAACCCTCTCTACTATTTTGCACATGCTATGTGGGTGAATGATGATACCATGCCAAGTTTCAACATATTCAGAGTTCATTTTGTAGTGATTTTCATTTTCACGATCATTTAGCTCTCTAAACAAATCAGTAAATGATTGAAAAAATAGCAAATGATGTTAGAAAGTGTTGAAAATTGATGACGTCGCTTTAAATGGTGCATAGGAACGCAAAAAAGTCTGGAGTTCAAATAAGTTTAAAAAATGAAGTGCCCGTGTAACAGATGAGTTCTTTTCTGGAACCCTGATACTCCGAAATAGATTGTCCAGTTTGTACACGAAGTGCATCTGGTTTTTGCCGTAACCCTCTCTAGTATTTTTCACATGCCATGTGGGTGAAATGATGATACCATGCCAAGTTTCAACCTTTTAAGAGTTCATTTTGTAGTGATTTTCAATTTCGCGTTCATTTAGCTCTCTAAACAAATCGGTAAATGACTGAAAAGTAGCAAACGATGTCAGAACATGTTGAAAATTGAAGTCCTCGCTTTGAATGGTGCATACGGAACACAAAAAGGTCTGGAATTCAAATAAGTTTAAAAAAATGAAGTGCCCGTGTAACCAATGAGTTCTCATCCGAAACCCTGATACTCCGAAACAGATTGTCCAGTTTGTCCATGAAGTGCGTCCAGTTTTTGCCGTAACCCTCTATTCTTTTGCTCATGCACTGTGGGTGAAATGATGATACCATGCCAAGTTTCAACCTTTTCAGAGATCATTTTGTAGTGGTTTTCAATTTCACGGTCATTTAGCTCTGTAAACAAATCGGTAAATGACTGAAAAAATAGCAGATGATGTTAGAAAGTGTTGAAAATTGATGACATCGCTTTGAATGGTGCATAGGAACGCAAAAAAGTCTGGAGTTCAAATAAGTTTAAAAAAATGAAGTTCCCGTGTAACAGATGAGTTCTTGTCCGAAACCCTGATACTCCGAAATACATTGTCCAGTTTGTACACGAAGTTCGTCCTGTTTTTGCCGTAACCGTCTCTACTCTTTTTCACATGCAATGTGGGTGAAATGATGATACCATGCCAAGTTTCAACCTTTTAAGAGTTCATTTTGTAGTGATTTTCAATTTCACGTTCATTTAGCTCTCTAAACAAATCGGTAAATGACTGAAAAATAGCAAATGATGTCAGAACGTATTGAAAATGGATGTCCTCGCTTTGAATGGTGCATACGAAACGCAAAAAATACTGGAGTTCAAATAAGTTTAAAAAAATGAAGTGCCCGTGTAAGCGATGAGCTCTCGTCCGAAACCCTGATACTCCGAAAGAGATTGTCCAGTTTGTACACGAAGTGCGTCCAGTTTTTGCCGTAACGCTCTCTACTATTTTGCACATGCTATGTGGGTGAATGATGATACCATGCCAAGTTTCAACATATTCAGAATTCATTTTGTAGTGATTTTCAATTTCACGATCATTTAGCTCTCTAAACAAATCAGTAAATGATTGAAAAAATAGCAAATGATGTTAGAAAGTGTTGAAAATTGATGACGTCGCTTTGAATGGTGCATAGGAACACAAAAAAGTCTGGAGTTCAAATAAGTTTAAAAAAATGAAGTGCCCGTGTAACAGATGAGTTCTTGTCTGGAACCCTGATACTCCGAAATAGATTGTCCAGTTTGTACACGAAGTGCATCCGGTTTTTGCCGTAACCCTCTCTAGTCTTTTTCACATGCCATGTGGGTGAAATGATGATACCATGCCAAGTTTCAACCTTTTAAGAGTTCATTTTGTAGTGATTTTGAATTTCACGTTCATTTAGCTCTGTAAACAAATCGGTAAATGACTGAAAAATAGCAAATGATGTCAGAACGTGTTGAAAATTGATGTCCTCGCTTTGAATGGTGCATACGGAACACAAAAAGTTCTGGAGTTCAAATAAGTTTAAAAAAATGAAGTGCCCGTGTAACCGACGAGTTCTCATCCGAAACCCTGATATTCCGAAACAGATTGTCCAGTTTGTACATGAAGTGCGTCCAGTTTTTGCCGTAACCCTCTACTCTTTTGCACGTGCACTGTGGGTGAAATGATGATACAATGCCAAGTTTCAACCTTTTTTCAGAGATCATTTTGTAGTGATTTTCAATTTCACGGTCATTTAGCTCTCTAAACAAATCGGTAAATGACTGAAAATAGCAAATGATGTTAGAAAGTGTTGAAAATTGATGACGTCGCTTTGAATGGTGCATAGGAACGCAAAAAATGTCTGCAGTTCAAATAAGTTTAAAAAATGAAGTTCCCGTGTAACAGATGAGTTCTTGTCTGAAACACTGATGCTCCGAAATAGATTGTCCAGTTTGTACATGAAGTGCGCCCAGTTTTTGCCGTAACCCTCTCTAATCTTCTTCACATGCCATGCGGGTGAAATGATGATACCATGCCAAGTTTCAACCTTTTCAAAGTTCATTTTGTAGTGATTTTCAATTTCACGGTCATTTAGCTCTCTAAACAAATTAGTAAATGACTGAAAAATAGCAAATGATGTTAGAAAGTGTTGAAAATTGATGAAGTCTCTTTGAATGGTGCATATGAACGCAAAAAATGTCTTGAGTTCAAATAAGTTTAAAAAAATGAAGTGCCCGTGTAATAGATGAGTTCTTGTCTGAAACCCTGATACTCCGAAATAGATTGTCCAGTTTGTACATGTAGTGCGTCCTGTTTTTGCCGCAACCCTCTCTACTCTTTTTCACATGCCATGTGGGTGAAATGATGATACCATGCCAAGTTTCAACCTTTTCAGAGATCATTTTGTAGTGATTTTCAATTTCACTATTATTTAACTCTATAAACAAATCGGTAAATGACTGAAAATGGCAAATGATGTCAGAGCGTGTTGAAAATTGATGCCCTCGCTTTGAATGGTGCATAGGAACACAAAAAAGTCTGGAGTTCAAATAAGTTTTAAAAAATGAAGTGCCCGTGTAACCGATGAGTTCTCGTCCGAAACCCTGATACTTCGAAATAGATTGTCCAGTTTGTACACGAAGTGCATCTGGTTTTGCCTTAACCCTCTCTACTCTTTTTCACAAGCCATGTGGGTGAAATGATGATACCATGCCAAGTTTCAACCTTTTCAGAGTTCATTTTGTAGTGATTTTTAATTTCACGGTCATTTAGCTCTCTAAACAAATCGGTAAATGACTGAAAAATAGCAAATGATGTCAGAACGTGTTGAAAATTGATGTCCTTGCTTTGAATGGTGCATACGGAACGCAAAAAGTCCGGAGTTCAAATAAGTTTAAAAAAATTAAGTTCCCATGTAACCGATGAGTTCTCGTTCGAAACCCTGATACTCTGAAACAGATTGTCTAGTTTGTAGACGAAGTGCGTCCAGTTTTTGTCGTAACCCTCTCTAGTATTTCGCACATGCCATGTGGGTGAAATGATGATACCATGCCAAGTTTCAACCTTTTAAAAGTTCATTTTGTAGTGATTTTCAATTTCACGGTCATTTAGCTCTCTAAATAAATCGGTAAATGACTGGAAATAGCAAATGATGTTAGAAAGTGTTGAAAATTGATGATGTCACTTTGAATGGTGCATACGGAACGCAAAAAAGTCGGGAGTTCAAATAAGTTCTAAAAAATGAAGTGCCCGTGTAACAGATGAGTTCTCATCCGAAACCCTGATACTCCGAAAGAGATTGTCCAGTTTGTACGTGAAGTGCGTCCAGTTTTTTCCGTAACCCTCTCTATTATTTTGCACGTGCATGTGGGTGAAATGATGATACCATGCCAAGTTTCAACCTTTTCAGAGTTCATTTTGTAGTGATTTTCAATTTCACGGTAATTTAGCTCTCTAAACAAATTGGTAAATGACTGAAAAATAGCAAATGATGTCAGAACGTGTTGAAAATTGATGACCTCTCTTTGAATGGTGCATACGGAACGCAAAAAAGTCTGGAGTTCAAATAAGTTTTAAAAAATGAAATGCCCGTGTAACCGATGAGTTCTCGTCCAAAACCCTGATACTCAGAAACAGATTGTCCTGTTTGTACACGAAGTGCGTCCAGTTTTTGCCGTAACCCTCTCTAGTATTTTGCACATGCCATGTGGGTGAAATGATGATACCATGCCAAGTTTCAACATTTTCAGAGTTCACTTTGTAGTGATTTTCAATTTCACGGTCATTTAGCTCTCTAAATAAATCGGTAAATGACTGAAAATAGAAAATGATGTTAGAAAGTGTTGAAAATTGAGGACGTCGCTTTGAATGGTGCATACGGAACGCAAAAAAAGTCTGGAGTTCAAATAAGTTTTAAAAAATGAAGTGCCCGTGTAACAGATGAGTTCTCGTCCGAAACCCTGACACTCCGAAAGAGATTGTCCGGTTTGTACACGAAGTGCGTCCAATTTTTGCCGTAACCCTCTCTACTATTTTGCACATGCCATGTGGGTGAAATGATGTTACCATGCCAAGTTTCAACATTTTCAGAGTTCTTTTTGTAGTGATTTTAAATTTCATGGTCATTTAGCTCTCTAAATAAATCGGTAAATGACAGAAAATAGCAAATGATGTTAGAAAGTGTTGAAAATTGATGACGTCTCTTTGAATGGTGAATAGGAACGCAAAAAATGTCTGGAGTTCAAATAAGTTTAAAAAATGAAGTGCCCATGTAACATATGAGTTCTCGTCCGAAACCCTGATACTCCAAAAGAGATTGTCCAATTTGTACATGAAGTGCGTCCAGTTTTTGCCGTAACCCTCTACTCTTTTGCACGTGCACTGTGGGTGAAATGATGATACCATGCCAAGTTTCAACCTTTTCAGAGATCATTTTGTAGTGATTTTAAATTTCACGGTCATTTAGCTCCCTAAACAAATCGGAAAATGACTGAAAAAATAGCAAATGATGTTAGAAAGTGTTGAAAATTGATGACATTGCTTTGAATGGTGCATATGAATGCAAAAAGGTCTTGAGTTCAAATAAGTTTAAAAAAATGAAGTACCCGTCTAACAGATGAGTTCTCGTCCGAAACCCTGATACTCCGAAAGAGATTTTCCAGTTTGTACACGAAGTGCGTCAAGTTTTTGCCGTAACCCTCTCTACTATTTTGCACATACTATGTGGGTGAATGATGATACCATGCCAAGTTTCAACATTTTCAGAGTTCATTTTGTAGTGATTTTCAATTTCACGGTCATTTAGCTCTCTAAACAAATCGGTAAATGACTGTAAAATAGCAAATGATGTTAGGAAGTGTTGAAAATTGATGACGTCTCTTTGAATGGTGCATAGGAACGCAAAAAATGTCTGGTGTTCAAATAAGTTTAAAAAAATGAAGTGCCCGTGTAACATATGAGTTCTCTTCCGAAAGCCTGATACTCCAAAAGAAATTGTCCAATTTGTACAAGAAGTGCGTCCAAATTTTTTCGTAACCCTCTACTCTTTTGCACCTGCACTGTGGGTGAAATGATGATACCATGCCAAGTTTCAACCTTTTCAGAGATCATTTTGTAGTGATTTTCAATTTCACGGTCATTTAGCTCTCTAAACAAATCGGTAAATGACTGAAAAAATAGCAAATGATGTTAGAAAGTGTTGAAAATTGATGACGTTGCTTTGAATGGTGCATCTGAACGCAAAAAAAGTCTTGAGTTCAAATAAGTTTAAAAGAATGAAGTGCCCGTGTAACAGATGAGTTCTTGTCCAAAATGCTGATACTCCAAAATAGATTGTCCAGTTTGTACACGAAGTGCATCCTGTTTTTGTCGTAACCCTCTCTACTCTTTTTCACATGCCATGTGGGTGAAATGATGATACCATACCAAGTTTCAACCTTTTCAGAGTTCATTTTGTTGTGATTTTCAATTTCACGGTTATTTAACTCTCTAAACAAATCGGTAAATGACTGAAAAATAGCAAATGATGTCAGGACGTGTTGAAAATTGATGTCCTCGCTTTGAATGGTGCATACGGACGCAAAAAAGTCTGGAGTTCAAATAAGTTTAAAAAAATGAAGTGCCCGTGGAACCGATGAGTTCTCGTGCGAAACCCTGATACTCCAAAAGAGATTGTCCAGTTTGTACATGAAGTGCGTCCAGTTTTTGCCGTAAGCCTCTCTACTATTTTGCACATGCCATTTGGGTGAAATGATGATACCATGCCAAGTTTCAACATTTTTAGAGTTCATTTTGTAGTGATTGTCAATTTCACGGTCATTTAGCTCTCTAAATAAACCGGTAAATGACAGAAAATAGCAAATGATGTTAGAAAGTGTTGAAAATTGATGACGTCTCTTTGAATGGTGAATAGGAACGCAAAAAATGTCTGGAGTTCAAATAAGTGTAAAAAATGAATTACCTGTCTAACAGATGAGTTCTCGTCCGAAACCCTGATACTCCGAAAGAGATTTTCCAGTTTGTACATGAAGTGCGTCCAGTTTTTGTTGTAACCCTATCTACTATTTTGCACATGCTATGTGGGTGAATGATGATACCATGCCAAGTTTCAACATTTTCAGAGTTCAATTTGTAGGGATTTTCATTTTCACGGTCATTAAGCTCTCTAAACAAATCGGTAAATGACTGTAAAATAGCAAATGATGTTAGGAAGTGTTGAAAATTGATGACGTCTTTTTGAATGGTGCATAGGAACGCAAAAAATGTCTGGAGTTCAAATAAGTTTAAAAAATGAAGTGCCCATGTAACATATGAGTTCTCGTCCGAAACCCTGATATTCCAAAAGAGATTGTCCAATTTGTACACGAAGTGCGTCCAGTTTTTGCCGTAACTCTCTACTCTTTTGCACGTGCACTCTGGGTGAAATGATGATACCATGCCAAGTTTCAACCTTTTCAGAGATCGTTTTGTAGTGATTTTAAATTTCACGGTCATTTAGCTCTCTAAACAAATAGGTAAATGACTGAAAAAATAGCAAATGATGTTAGAAAGTGTTGAAAATTGATGACGTTGCTTTGAATGGTGCATATGAACGCAAAAAGGTCTTGAGTTCAAATAAGTTTAAAAAAATGAAGTACCCGTCTAACAGATGAGTTCTCGTCCGAAACCCTGATACTCCGAAAGAGATTTTCCAGTTTGTACACGAAGTGCGTCCAGTTTTTGCCGTAACCCTCTCTACTATTTTGCACATGCTATGTGGGTGAATGATGATACCATGAAAAGTTTCAACATTTTCAGAGTTCATTTTGTAGTGATTTTCAATTTCACGGTCATTTAGCTCCCTAAACAAATCGGTAAATGACTATAAAATAGCAAATGATGTTAGGAAGTGTTGAAAATTGATGACGTCTCTTTGAATGGTGCATAGGAACGCAAAAAATGTCTGGTGTTCAAATAAGTTTAAAAAAATGAAGTGCCCGTGTAGCATATGAGTTCTCATCCGAAAGCCTGATACTCCAAAAGAAATTGTCCAATTTGTACACGAAGTGCGTCCAGATTTTGTTGTAACCCTCTACTCTTTTGCACCTGCACTATGGGTGAAATGATGATAGCATGCCAAGTTTCAACCTTTTCAGAGATCGTTTTGTAGTGATTTTCAATTTCACGGTCATTTAGCTCTCTAAACTAATAGGTAAATGACTAAAAAAATAGCAAATGATGTCAGAAAGTGTTGAAAATTGATGACGTTGCTTTAAATGGTGCATCTGAACGCAAAAAAGTCTTGAGTTCAAATAAGTTTAAAAGAATGAAGTGCCCATGTAACAGATGAGTTCTTGTCCAAAACGCTGATACTCCGAAATAGATTGTCCAGTTTGTACACGAAGTGCATCCTATTTTTGTCGTCACCCTCTCTACTCTTTTTCACATGCCATGTGGGTGAAATGATGATACCATACCAAGTTTCAACCTTTTCAGAGTTCATTTTGTTGTGATTTTCAATTTCACGGTTATTTAACTCTCTAAACAAATCGGTAAATGACTGAAAAATAGCAAATGATGTCAGGATGAGTTGAAAATTGATGTCCTCGCTTTGAATGGTGCATACGGACGCCAAAAAGTCTGGAGTTCAAATAAGTTTTAAAAAATGAAGTGCCCGTGGAACCGACGAGTTCTCGTGCGAAACCCTGATACTCCAAAAGAGATTGTCCAGTTTGTACACAAAGTGCGTCCAGTTTTTGCCGTAAGCCTCTCTACTATTTTGCACCTACCATTTGGGTGAAATGATGATACCATGCCAAGTTTCAACATTTTCAGAGTTCATTTTGTACTGATTTTCAATTTCATGGTCATGTAGCTCTCTAAATAAATCGGTAAATGACAGAAAATAGCAAATGATGTTAGAAAGTGTTGAAAATTGATGACGTCTCTTTGAATGGTGAATAGGAACGCAAAAAATGTCTGGAGTTCAAATAAGTTTAAAAAATGAAGTGCCGTGTAACATATGAGTTCTCGTTCGAAACCTTGATACTCCGAAAGAGATTGTCCAATTTGTACACGAAGTGCGTCCAGTTTTTGCCGTAAACCTCTACTCTTTTGCACATGCACTGTGGGTGAAATGATGATACCATGCCAAGTTTCAACCTTTTCAGAGATCATTTTGTAGTGATTTTCAACTTCATGGTCATTTAGCTCTCTAAACAAATCGGTAAATGACTGAAAAATAGCAAATGATGTTAGAAAGTGTTGAAAATTGATGACGTCGCTTTGAATGGTGCATTGGAATGCAAAAAAGTATTGAGTTCAAATAAGTTTTAAAAAATGAAGTGCTCATGTAACAGATGAGTTCTTGTCCGAAACCATGATACTCCAAAATAGATTGTCCAGTTTGTACACGAAGTGCGTCCAGTTTTTGCCGTAACCCTCTCTAGTATATTTCACATGCCATGTGGGTGAAATGATGATACCATGCCAAGTTTCAACCTTTTCAGTGTTCATTTTGTAGTGATTTCCAATTTCACGGTCATTTAGCTCTCTAAACAAATCGGTAAATGACTGAAAATAGCAAATGTTGTTAGAAAGTGTTGAAAATTGATGACCTCACTTTGAATGGTGCATATGGACGCAAAAAAGTCTAGAGTTCAATTAAGTTTTAAAAAATGAAGTGCCCGTGTAACCGACGAGGTCTCGTCCGAAACCCTGATACTCCGAAAGAGATTGTCCAGATTGTACATGAAGTGCGTCCAGTTTTTGCCGTAACCCTCTCTACTATTTTGCACATGCTATGTGGGTGAATGATGATACCATGCCAAGTTTCAACATTTTCAGTGTTCATTTTGTAGGGATTTTCAATTTCACGGTCATTTAGCTCTCTAAACAAATCGGTAAATGACTGTAAAATAGCAAATGATGTTAGGAAGATTTGAGAATTGATGACGTCTCTTTGAATGGTGCATAGGAACTCAAAAAATGTCTGGAGTTCAAATAAGTTTAAAAAATGAAGTGCCCGTGTAACATATGAGTTCTCATCCGAAACCCTGATACTCCAAAAGAGATTGTCCAATTTGTACATGAAGTGCATCCAGTTTTTGCCGTAACCCTCTACTCTTTTGCACGTGCACTGTGGGTGAAATGATGATACCATGCCAAGTTTCAACCTTTTCAGAGATCGTTTTGTAGTGATTTTAAATTTCACGGTCATTTAGCTCTATAAACAAATCGGTAAATGACTGAAAAAATAGCAAATGATTTTAGAAAGTGTTGAAAATTGATGACGTTGCTTTGAATGGTGCATATGAACGCAAAAAGTTCTTGCGTTCAAATAAGTTTAAAAAAATGAAGTACCCGTCTAACAGATGAGTTCTCGTCCGAAACCCTTATACTCCGAAAGAGATTTTCCAGTTTGTACACGAAGTGCGTCCAGTTTTTGCGGTAACCCTCTCTACTATTTTGCACATGCTATGTGGGTGAATGATGATACCATGCCAAGTTTCAACATTTTCAGAGTTCATTTTGTAGTGATTTTCAATTTCACGGCCATTTAGCTCTCTAAATAAATCGGTAAATGACAGAAAATAGCAAATGATGTTAGAAAGTGTTGAAAATTGATGACGTCTCTTTGAATGGTGAATGGGAACGCAAAAAATGTCTGGAGTTCAAACAAGTTTAAAAAAATGAAGTGCCCGTGTAACATATGAGTTCTCGTTCGAAACCTTGATACTCCGAAAGAGATTGTCCAATTTGTACACGAAGTGCGTCCAGTTTTTGCCGTAAACCTCTACTCTTTTGCACGTGCACTGTGGGTGAAATGATGATACCATGCCAAGTTTCAACCTTTTCAGAGATCATTTTGTAGTGATTTTCAACTTCATGGTCATTTAGCTCTCTAAACAAATCGGTAAATGACTGAAAAAATAGCAAATGATGTTAGAAAGTGTTGAAAATTGATGACGTCGCTTTGAATGGTGCATAGGAATGCAAAAAAGTATTGAGTTCAAATAAGTTTAAAAAAATGAAGTGCCCATGTAACAGATGAGTTCTTGTCCGAAACCATGATACTCCAAAATAGATTGTCCAGTTTGTACACGAAGTGCGTCCAGTTTTTGCCGTAA
>NC_057800.1:296540170-296540407 GCF_018294505.1 Triticum aestivum
ATGATGATACCATGCCAAGTTTCAACCTTTTCAGAGTTCATTTTGTAGTGACTTTCAATTTCACGGTTATTTAACTCTCTAAACAAATCGGTAAATGACTGAAAATAGCAAATGATGTCAGAAAGTGTTGAAAATTGATGTCCTCGCTTTGAATGGTGCATACGGACGCAAAAAAGTCTGGAGTTCAAATAAGTTTAAAAAAATGAAGTGCCCGTGTAACCGACGAGTTCTCGTCCG
>NC_057800.1:296540643-296541208 GCF_018294505.1 Triticum aestivum
GATTTTCAATTTCACGGTCATTTAGCTCTCTAAATAAATCTGTAAATGACAGAAAATAGCAAATTATGTTAGAAAATGTTGAAAATTGATGACGTCTCTTTGAATGGTGCATAGGAACGCAAAAAAATGTCTGGAGTTCAAATAAGTTTAATCAAATGAAGTGCTCGTGTAACAGATGAGTTCTTGTCCGAAACCCTGGTACTCCGAAAGAGATTGTCCAATTTGTACACGAAGTGCGTCCAGTTTTTGCCGTAACCCTCTCTACTCTTTTTCACATGCCATGTGGGTGAAATTATGATACCATGCCAAGTTTCAACCTTTTCAGAGTTCATTTTGTAGTGATTTCCAATTTCACGGTCATTTAGCTCTCTAAACAAATCGGTAAATGACTGAAAATAGCAAATGTTGTTAGAAAGTGTTGAAAATTGATGACCTCGCTTTGAATGGTGCATATGGACGCAAAAAAGTCTAGAGTTCAAATAAGTTTTAAAAAATGAAGTGCCCGTGTAACCGACGAGTTCTCGTCCGAAACCCTGATACTCCGAAAGAGATTGTCCAGATTGTA
>NC_057800.1:296541218-296542585 GCF_018294505.1 Triticum aestivum
AAGTTTAAAAAAATGAAGTGCCCGTGTAACATATGAGTTCTCGTTCGAAACCTTGATACTCCGAAAGAGATTGTCCAATTTGTACACGAAGTGCGTCCAGTTTTTGCCGTAAACCTCTACTCTTTTGCACGTGCACTGTGGGTGAAATGATGATACCATGCCAAGTTTCAACCTTTTCAGAGATCATTTTGTAGTGATTTTCAACTTCATGGTCATTTAGCTCTCTAAACAAATCGGTAAATGACTGAAAAAATAGCAAATGATGTTAGAAAGTGTTGAAAATTGATGACGTCGCTTTGAATGGTGCATAGGAATGCAAAAAAGTATTGAGTTCAAATAAGTTTAAAAAAATGAAGTGCCCATGTAACAGATGAGTTCTTGTCCGAAACCATGATACTCCAAAATAGATTGTCCAGTTTGTACACGAAGTGCGTCCAGTTTTTGCCGTAACCCTCTCTAGTATTTTTCACATGCCATGTGGGTGAAATGATGATACCATGCCAAGTTTCAACCTTTTCAGAGTTCATTTTGTAGTGACTTTCAATTTCACGGTTATTTAACTCTCTAAACAAATCGGTAAATGACTGAAAATAGCAAATGATGTCAGAAAGTGTTGAAAATTGATGTCCTCGCTTTGAATGGTGCATACGGACGCAAAAAAGTCTGGAGTTCAAATACGTTTAAAAAAATGAAGTGCCCGTGTAACCGACGAGTTCTCGTCCGAAACCCTGATACTCCGAAAGAGATTGTTCAGTTTGTACACGAAGTGCGTCCAGTTTTTGCCGTAAGCCTCTCTACTATTTTTGCACATGCCATTTGGGTGAAATGATGATACCATGCCAAGTTTCAACATTTTCAGAGTTCTTTTTGTAGTGATTTTCAATTTCACGGTCATTTAGCTCTCTAAATAAATCTGTAAATGACAGAAAATAGCAAATTATGTTAGAAAATGTTGAAAATTGATGACGTCTCTTTGAATGGTGCATAGGAACGCAAAAAAATGTCTGGAGTTCAAATAAGTTTAATCAAATGAAGTGCCCGTGTAACAGATGAGTTCTCGTCCGAAACCCTGGTACTCCGAAAGAGATTGTCCAATTTGTACACGAAGTGCGTCCAGTTTTTGCCGTAACCCTCTCTACTCTTTTTCACATGCCATGTGGGTGAAATTATGATACCATGCCAAGTTTCAACCTTTTCAGAGTTCATTTTGTAGTGATTTCCAATTTCACGGTCATTTAGCTCTCTAAACAAATCGGTAAATGACTGAAAATAGAAAATGTTGTTAGAAAGTGTTGAAAATTGATGACCTCGCTTTGAATGGTGCATATGGACGCAAAAAAGTCTAGAGTTCAAATAAGTTTTAAAAA
>NC_057800.1:296542595-296546723 GCF_018294505.1 Triticum aestivum
ATGACTGAAAATAGCAAATGTTGTTAGAAAGTGTTGAAAATTGATGACCTCGCTTTGAATGGTGCATATGGACGCAAAAAAGTCTAGAGTTCAAATAAGTTTTAAAAAATGAAGTGCCCGTGTAACCGACGAGTTCTCGTCCGAAACCCTGATACTCCGAAAGAGATTGTCCAGATTGTACATGAAGTGCGTCCAGTTTTTGTCGTAACCCTCTCTACTATTTTGCACATGCTATGTGGGTGAATGATGATACCATGCCAAGTTTCAATATTTTCAGAGTTCATTTTGTAGGGATTTTCAATTTCACGGTCATTTAGCTCTCTAAACAAATCGGTAAGTGACTGTAAAATAGCAAATGATGTTAGGAAGATTTGAGAATTGATGACGTCTCTTTGAATGGTGCATAGGAACTCAAAAAATGTTTGGAGTTCAAATAAGTTTAAAAAATGAAGTGCCCATGTAACATATGAGTTCTCATCCGAAACCCTGATACTCCAAAAGAGATTGTCCAATTTGTACATGAAGTGCGTCCAGTTTTTGCCGTAACCCTCTACTCTTTTGCACGTGCACTGTGGGTGAAATGATGATACCATTCCAAGTTTCAACCTTTTCAGAGATCGTTTTGTAGTGATTTTAAAATTCACGGTCATTTCGCTCTCTAAACAAATCGGTAAATGACTGAAAAAATAGCAAATGATTTTAGAAAGTGTTGAAAATTGATGACGTTGCTTTGAATGGTGCATATGAACGCAAAAAGTTCTTGAGTTCAAATAAGTTTAAAAAAATGAAGTACCCGTCTAACAGATGAGTTCTCGTCCGAAACCCTTATACTCCAAAAGAGATTTTCCAGTTTGTACACGAAGTGCGTCCAGTTTTTGCGGTAACCCTCTCTACTATTTTGCACATGCTATGTGGGTGAATGATGATACCATGCCAAGTTTCAACATTTTCAGAGTTCATTTTGTAGTGATTTTCAATTTCACGGTCATTTAGCTCTCTAAATAAATCGGTAAATGACAGAAAATAGCAAATGATGTTAGAAAGTGTTAAAAATTGATGACGTCTCTTTGAATGGTGAATAGGAACGCAAAAAATGTCTGGAGTTCAAATAAGTTTAAAAAAATGAAGTGCCCGTGTAACATATGAGTTCTCGTTCGAAACCTTGATACTCCGAAAGAGATTGTCCAATTTGTACACGAAGTGCGTCCAGTTTTTGCCGTAAACCTCTACTCTTTTGCACGTGCACTGTGGGTGAAATGATGATACCATGCCAAGTTTCAACCTTTTCAGAGATCATTTTGTAGTGATTTTCAACTTCATGGTCATTTAGCTCTCTAAACAAATCGGTAAATGACTGAAAAAATAGCAAATGATGTTAGAAAGTGTTGAAAATTGATGACGTCGCTTTGAATGGTGCATAGGAATGCAAAAAAGTATTGAGTTCAAATAAGTTTAAAAAAATGAAGTGCCCATGTAACAGATGAGTTCTTGTCCGAAACCATGATACTCCAAAATAGATTGTCCAGTTTGTACACGAAGTGCGTCCAGTTTTTGCCGTAACCCTCTCTAGTATTTTTCACATGCCATGTGGGTGAAATGATGATACCATGCCAAGTTTCAACCTTTTCAGAGTTCATTTTGTAGTGACTTTCAATTTCACGGTTATTTAACTCTCTAAACAAATCGGTAAATGACTGAAAATAGCAAATGATGTCAGAAAGTGTTGAAAATTGATGTCCTCGCTTTGAATGGTGCATACGGACGCAAAAAAGTCTGGAGTTCAAATACGTTTAAAAAAATGAAGTGCCCGTGTAACCGACGAGTTCTCGTCCGAAACCCTGATACTCCGAAAGAGATTGTTCAGTTTGTACACGAAGTGCGTCCAGTTTTTGCCGTAAGCCTCTCTACTATTTTTGCACATGCCATTTGGGTGAAATGATGATACCATGCCAAGTTTCAACATTTTCAGAGTTCTTTTTGTAGTGATTTTCAATTTCACGGTCATTTAGCTCTCTAAATAAATCTGTAAATGACAGAAAATAGCAAATTATGTTAGAAAATGTTGAAAATTGATGACGTCTCTTTGAATGGTGCATAGGAACGCAAAAAAATGTCTGGAGTTCAAATAAGTTTAATCAAATGAAGTGCCCGTGTAACAGATGAGTTCTCGTCCGAAACCCTGGTACTCCGAAAGAGATTGTCCAATTTGTACACGAAGTGCGTCCAGTTTTTGCCGTAACCCTCTCTACTCTTTTTCACATGCCATGTGGGTGAAATTATGATACCATGCCAAGTTTCAACCTTTTCAGAGTTCATTTTGTAGTGATTTCCAATTTCACGGTCATTTAGCTCTCTAAACAAATCGGTAAATGACTGAAAATAGAAAATGTTGTTAGAAAGTGTTGAAAATTGATGACCTCGCTTTGAATGGTGCATATGGACGCAAAAAAGTCTAGAGTTCAAATAAGTTTTAAAAAATGAAGTGCCCGTGTAACCGACGAGTTCTCGTCCGAAACCCTGATACTCCGAAAGAGATTGTCGAGATTGTACATGAAGTGCGTCCAGTTTTTGCCGTAACCCTCTCTACTATTTTGCACATGCTATGTGGGTGAATTATGATACCATGCCAAGTTTCAACATTTTCAGAGTTCATTTTGTAGGGATTTTCAATTTCACGGTCATTTAGCTCTCTAAACAAATCGGTAAATGACTGTAAAATAACAAATGATGTTAGGAAGATTTGAGAATTGATGACGTCTCTTTGAATGGTGCATAGGAACTCAAAAAATGTCTGGAGTTCAAATAAGTTTAAAAAATGAAGTGCCCGTGTAACATATGAGTTCTCATCCGAAACCCTGATACTCCAAAAGAGATTGTCCAATTTGTACATGAAGTGCATCCAGTTTTTGCCGTAACCCGCTACTCTTTTGCACGTGCACTGTGGGTGAAATGATGATACCATGCCAAGTTTCAACCTTTTCAGAGATCGTTTTGTAGTGATTTTAAATTTCACGGTCATTTAGCTCTCTAAACAAATCGGTAAATGACTGAAAAAATAGCAAATGATTTTAGAAAGTGTTGAAAATTGATGACGTTGCTTTGAATGGTGCATATGTACGCAAAAAGTTCTTGAGTTCAAATAAGTTTTAAAAAATGAAGTACCCGTCTAACAGATGAGTTCTCGTCCGAAACCCTTATACTCCGAAAGAGATTTTCCAGTTTGTACACGAAGTGCGTCCAGTTTTTGCGGTAACCCTCTCTACTATTTTGCACATGCTATGTGGGTGAATGATGATACCATGCCAAGTTTCAACATTTTCAGAGTTCATTTTGTAGTGATTTTCAATTTCACGGTCATTTAGCTCTCTAAATAAATCGGTAAATGACAGAAAATAGCAAATGATGTTAGAAAGTGTTGAAAATTGATGACGTCTCTTTGAATGGTGAATAGGAACGCAAAAAATGTCTGGAGTTCAAATAAGTTTAAAAAAATGAAGTGCCCGTGTAACATATGAGTTCTCGTTCGAAACCTTGATACTCCGAAAGAGATCGTACAATTTGTACACGAAGTGCGTCCAGTTTTTGCCGTAAACCTCTACTCTTTTGCACGTGCACTGTGGGTGAAATGATGATACCATGCCAAGTTTCAACCTTTTCAGAGATCATTTTGTAGTGATTTTCAACTTCATGGTCATTTAGCTCTCTAAACAAATCGGTAAATGACTGAAAAAATAGCAAATGATGTTAGAAAGTGTTGAAAATTGATGACGTCACTTTGAATGGTGCATAGGAATGCAAAAAAGTATTGAGTTCAAATAAGTTTAAAAAAAATGAAGTGCCCATGTAACAGATGAGTTCTTGTCCGAAACCATGATACTCCAAAATAGATTGTCCAGTTTGTACACGAAGTGCGTCCAGTTTTTGCCGTAACCCTCTCTAGTATTTTTCACATGCCATGTGGGTGAAATGATGATACCATGCCAAGTTTCAACCTTTTCAGAGTTCGTTTTGTAGTGACTTTCAATTTCACGGTTATTTAACTCTCTAAACAAATCGGTAAATGACTGAAAATAGCAAATGATGTCAGAAAGTGTTGAAAATTGATGTCCTTGCTTTGAATGGTGCATA
>NC_057800.1:296546963-296549169 GCF_018294505.1 Triticum aestivum
CTTTCAATTTCACGGTTACTTAACTCTCTAAACAAATCGGTAAATGACTGAAAATAGCAAATGATGTCAGAAAGTGTTGAAAATTGATGTCCTCGCTTTGAATGGTGCATACGGACGCAAAAATGTCTGGAGTTCAAATAAGTTTATAAAAATGAAGTGCCCGTGTAACCTACGAGTTCTCGTCCGAAACCCTGATACTCCGAAAGAGATTGTTCAGTTTGTACACGAAGTGCGTCCAGTTTTTGCCGTAACCCTCTCTACTATTTTTGCACATGCCATTTGGGTGAAATGATGATACCATGCCAAGTTTCAACATTTTCAGAGTTCTTTTTGTAGTGATTTTCAATTTCACGGTCATTTAGCTCTCTAAATAAATCTGTAAATGACAGAAAATAGCAAATTATGTTAGAAAATGTTGAAAATTGATGACGTCTCTTTGAATGGTGCATAGGAACGCAAGAAAATGTCTGGAGTTCAAATAAGTTTAATCAAATGAAGTGCCCGTGTAACAGATGAGTTCTCGTCCGAAACCCTGATACTCCGAAAGAGATTGTCCAATTTGTACACGAAGTGCGTCCAATTTTTGCCGTAACCCTCTCTACTCTTTTTCACATGCCATGTGGGTGAAATTATGATACCATGCCAAGTTTCAACCTTTTCAGAGTTCATTTTGTAGTGATTTCCAATTTCACGGTCATTTAGCTCTCTAAACAAATCGGTAAATGACTGAAAATATCAAATTTTGTTAGAAAGTGTTGAAAATTGATGACCTCGCTTTGAATGGTGCATATGGACGCAAAAAAGTCTAGAGTTCAAATAAGTTTTAAAAAATGAAGTGCCCGTGTAACCGACGAGTTCTCGTCCGAAACCCTGATACTCCGAAAGAGATTGTCCAGATTGTACATGAAGTGCGTCCAGTTTTTGCCGTAACCCTCTCTACTATTTTGCACATGCTATGTGGGTGAATGATGATACCATGCCAAGTTTCAACATTTTTAGAGTTCATTTTGTAGGGATTTTCAATTTCACAGTCATTTCGCTGTCTAAACAAATCGGTAAATGACTGTAAAATAGCAAGTGATGTTAGGAAGTGTTGAAAATTGATGACGTCTCTTTGAATGGTGCATAGGAACTCAAAAAATGTCTGGAGTTCAAATAAGTTTAAAAAATGAAGTGCCCGTCTAACATATGAGTTCTCATCCAAAACCCTGATACTCCAAAAGAGATTGTCCAATTTGTACATGAAGTGCGTCCAGTTTTTGCCGTAACCCTCTACTCTTTTGCACGTGCACTGTGGGTGAAATGATGATACCATGCCAAGTTTCAACCTTTTTAGAGATCGTTTTGTAGTGATTTTAAATTTCACGGTTATTTAGCTCTCTAAACAAATCGGTAAATGACTGAAAAAATAGCAAATGATTTTAGAAAGTGTTGAAAATTGATGACGTTGCTTTGAATGGTGCATATGAACGCAAAAAGTTCTTGAGTTCAAATAAGTTTTAAAAAATGAAGTACCCGTCTAACAGATGAGTTCTCGTCCGAAACCCTTATACTCCGAAAGAGATTTTCCAGTTTGTACACGAAGTGCGTCCAGTTTTTGCGGTAACTGTCACATCCCTAGCTTCTGGCATTGCTCTAGCCTAGCTTCATGTGTGCATCATGTCTATATTTTTGAAACTTGAATTGAGGAATATTGGAAGCCTCAAAACCATAAATAAAAGAGGGGCAAAAACCCTAGAAATCTCATTCATTGCTCCAAAAGGCTCTTCTTAAATGTTTGATAATTTTTGGTAAGGGTTCTGGTCCCAACCAAAATATTGAACATTTTTAAGGATTTATTTTTGGGACTTTGAATTTAAATCATTAGCTATTTGAATTTGAATTATATTCATATAATTAGAATATAATTTCAAATACCCCTGAAATATTTTATAAGCTTTTGGAAAAGTCCATCTAGCAATATAAAATATTCAGTGGAGCTTTGGCATTGTTTGAATTTTTATTTTAATTCAAAACAGTAGCAAAATAAATTAAATAAATCAAACAGAACAAAAAAATAAAAAAGAGCAAGCCTACCTGGCCTTACCCGCGCAACCACCAGAGCCGGCCCAGTCCCCCCCCCCCAGCTGGCCCAGCCCACCTTCCCCCTTGTCCTCTTCTTCCTCTGCCAGTAGGCAGAGGCGAGGCGTGGCGCGCGCCCGAAGAG
>NC_057800.1:296549179-296557413 GCF_018294505.1 Triticum aestivum
TGTGCATCATGTCTATATTTTTGAAACTTGAATTGAGGAATATTGGAAGCCTCAAAACCCTAAATAAAAGAGGGGCAAAAACCCTAGAAATCTCATTCATTGCTCCAAAAGGCTCTTCTTAAATGTTTGATAATTTTTGGTAAGGGTTCTGGTCCCAACCAAAATATTGAACATTTTTAAGGATTTATTTTTGGGACTTTGAATTTAAATCATTAGCTATTTGAATTTGAATTATATTCATATAATTAGAATATAATTTCAAATACCCCTGAAATATTTTATAAGCTTTTGGAAAAGTCCATCTAGCAATATAAAATATTCAGTGGAGCTTTGGCATTGTTTGAATTTTTATTTTAATTCAAAACAGTAGCAAAATAAATTAAATAAATCAAACAGAACAAAAAAAATAAAAAAGAGCAAGCCTACCTGGCCTTACCCGCGCAACCACCAGAGCCGGCCCAGTCCCCCCCCCCAGCTGGCCCAGCCCACCTTCCCCCTTGTCCTCTTCTTCCTCTGCCAGTAGGCAGAGGCGAGGCGTGGCGCGCGCCCGAAGAGCGCCGGCCACCTCCTGCTTCGCCGTGGCAGCCTCCCTGCCTCCCTCCTCGACGCCCGGAGACGCCACGCCACCCCCTCGGACCCCTCTCACTCTTCCTCGAGGCCCCGCTCCTCTGCTCTTTCTCTCTCGCCCGAACCCGAACACAGCCGTCGCCGCCGACGAGAACCACCACGGCCACAGCCACCCCCTCGCCCCTCGGTTGTGCCCACGAGCTCCGCGACGTCGTCCTCGACCCCCTCACCGAACCACGCCCCGCCGGAAGCCCTGCAGCGTCGACTTCGAGCTCTTCTTCAACCTTCGGCCGCCGGTGAGCTCGTCTTCGATTCGCGCCGTCTAGGTCGTCCCCAGGCCCACTGAGCTGCGCTTCGACCTCCCAGTGAGCTCCTCCGTCGTTTCCCCCTAACCCCACGGCCTAGCGCTCGTTGTAGCACCACTTCCCATGATGTCCGAAGCACACCGCCGCACGAACTCGTCGCCGACGAGGCTCCGGTGGCCAATCGGCCCCGTGCATATGCCCGTTGGCTTTGTGGGAGCCTGCAGAACGCGTTGTTGCTACCCGTTGATCCTCCCGTGCACGGTGGAGCTGTTTTCATCGGTGCCCGAACTCCGGCGACCGCCAAAGTCATCGCCGGCGACGTCTCCGGCCACCCCGAGCTCAACTATCACCACCAAGAGCTGCGGCTCGTTCCTAGGAGCTCGTAGATGCTCTCCGCCTCCCGTTTGGTGGCCGTAACGTGCAAATGCACTTCCTCCGCCGCGCTCGGCCTCGCCGGCGGCGAAACGCCGGCGAGTTGACCGGGTTTGACCCCCCAGGGTCGCTGACCAGTGGGCCCGACCCCCCCTAACCTTTTAATTAAATTAAATTAACCCCTCTTAACCCCCCCTGTCACTGACGTGTGGGTCCCACACGTCAGATTTGACCGGACTGTGCCACGTTGACCTGCTGACGTCATCATGACATCAGGCTGACGCAATTAAATCATTTCTGGATTTAATTTAATTCTGAAATTCCAGAAAATAACTAAAACTTCAATAAATCATAGAAAATTAACCGTAACTCCAAATTTAATAAATTATATATGAAAAATTATCAGAAAAATTCAAGGAATCCATCTGTACCATTTTCATGCATGTTAGAACAACTTATAGGTGCTGTTTAGCACAAATCATATAAAGGGCATTTAAATAATCACATATGGAGTTTGAATTTGAATCTTGTATTCAAACCAACTTCATTTAATCTGTTGCTAGTTGCATTAGCTCAAAACACATTCATTTTGCCATGTCATGATCATGCATCATATTGTGCATTGCATTGATTGTGTTTTTCTGTGTTGCCGGTATTTGTCCCCTCTCGATAGACGCGATACCGATGATGTGATCGTTGACACTGATGAAGACTCAATGTTATCTTCAGAAGTGCCAGGCAAGCAAAACCCCCTTGTTCATTCCGATACAATCCTACTCTCTCGCTCCTGCTCTCTTTTAATGCATTAGGACAACACCGATTTATCTGTTACTTGCTGCGGTAGCTGAACCCCTTTATCCTTTGCATGACCTGTCATTCCACAGTAATTAGATGAAACCCACTAGCATGAGTAGGAGTTGTTTGAGCCCTGTTGTGCCTACTCATTCATGTTTGTTTGTCATGCCTGCTACTGCTTAGAGTTGAGTCAGGTCTGATTCATCGGGGATGAATCAGAGGTGTGAGAACATGTCCTACTGTGTGTGAGCTAAGTGTGTGAATACGATTTGGTAAAGGTAGCGATGAGAGGCCATGTAGGAGTACATGGTGGGTTGTCTCATTGAAGCCGTCCTTAGGAACTGAGTTCTGTGTTTGTGATCCATGATTCAGCTACTACCACGCATTGGGCCCGAAACCAATGGACCCTCTTGGCTTCTTGATCACCCTTGTCCTCTGTCCAGGAGTTGCAAGTAGTTTCTGGTGTTTGTAGTATGCTGGAGGCCGTGCGCAGCGCTGACCGTAGGGGTGGGCTGTGATGCGGTAGGCACGTGGCCGGGTAAACCGGGCGCCCGTTTGGTGTCACGGAACCCTGTTCACATCGTTTGGGCCTGTGAGCGAAACTCTGGCCGGATCTCCTCATGGATGGAACCCGAATAGGTGATAAATCTGGACTAGAGACTTGAGTGTTTAGGCAGGCCGTGGCCGACACCCACGTTGGGCTTCCGCTTGAAGGTTGCCGAGTACATGTCGTGTAAACGGCGGTAAGTGGTGAGAGCGTGTGTGAAGAGGTACACCCCTGCAGGGTTATCATCATCTATTCGAATAGCCGTGTCCGCGGAAAAGGACTTCTGGGTTGCTTATATCAGTTCATAGACAAGTGAAAGTGGATACTCTAAAATACGCAAGATAAGCGTGAGTGCTATGGATGGCGTTCTCGTAGGGAGATGGGAGCGGATCCATAGTGGTGTATTGATATGGTGAATATGTGGACTCGTGTGCGCCACCTCAAAAGAGTTACTTGCAGTCGTAGTTTAGGTTAGCCACCGAGTCAAAGCTGGCTTGCTGCAGTTAAACCCCACCATCCCTTTGTTGATAATGATGCATATGTAGATAGTTCTGATGTAAGTCTTGCTGGGTACATTTGTACTCACGTTTTCCTATTTTATGTTTTTGCAGAGAGACTTCGGTCTCACTAGTAGTTCCACGTGGACTTCGACGTTTAGCTTGATACCTCAGCTACGATCTTGTGCCCTCGGCAGGATCTGATAGATAGTCGGGCTTCTCAGCCTTTTTCATTTATAGATGTCTGTACTCGGACATGATAGCTTCCGCTTGTGCTTTGACTTGTATGCTCTGAATGTTGGGTCGTGAGACCCCTGTTTGTAATATCTCGCTCCTCGGAGCCTATTGATTAAATACTTGAGTCGTAGAGTCATTTTGTGATGCCATGTTGTATTGCACATATCGAGCATATTGTGTGTATGTTAATGAAATGCTTGGTATGTGTGGGATCTGACCATCTAGTTGTTTATCTTTAGTAGCCTCTCTTACCGGGAAATGTCTCCTAGTGTTTCCACCGAGCCATGGTAGCTTGCTACTGCTCCGGAACACTTAGGCTGGCCGGCATGTGTCCTTCTTCGTTCCTGTGTCTGTCCCTTCGGGGAAATGTCACGCGATGAATACCGGAGTCCTGTTAGCCCGCTACAGCCCGGTTCACCGGAGTCCTGCTAGCCCAGTGCTAAAGCCTGGATTCACTCGTTGATGACCGACACGTTCGATGCTGGGTCATGGATGCCTGTCCCTGTAAGTCTGTGCCACTTTGGGTTTACGACTAGCCATGTCAGCCCGGGCTCCTTATCATATGGATGCTAGCGACACTGTCATATACGTGTGCCAAAAGGCGCAAACGGTCCCGGGTAAAGGTAAGGCGACACCCGTGGGAATACCGTGCGTGAGGCCGCAAAGTGATATGAAGGGTTACATGCTAGATCTATGTGGCATTGAGTCGGGGTCCTGACAGCGTTGGTATCAGAGCTTGACTGCCTGTAGGATTACCAAGCCAAACTGGTCGAAGTTGAGTCTAGAAATTCTTTAGTTATATAAGGGAATTGATTGTGGGATGGAACGTAAGGCTCTTTTTACTCCTTATACCTCATGCCCTTCTGATCTGAGTCATCTTATCTTTCCTGCGGGGATTAAGAACTAGGCTATCTCTTCTTTCTATTAGGATCACGTGTTACCAATCCGTAGACCTATAGAATTGTTGGACTTAAGCCTCGTTTCAGTTCCTATTACTTCCGTATGTTAAATTGTTGATCTCGAAACCTTGATATTGTGCCTTTGAGTGGTTATGCCACCATTTTTGTGAATGTCTCAAATCTTTTCTGAGCATTTACAGCCGTTATGCTGTCCGAGTCACCCCACGTTTCTGAATAGTCTGAAGCATTTGCAAAATTCCTTTCTCCCATTCCGATGTTCCTTTGGGCCAGATTAACCACACTAATCGGTGAGTTGAGGTAAATTATTTCCTTGACATATATGTTGGAGCTATTATTATGACCCTAGGTGTTTTAGGGAGTCACCTAGTAATCTAGCAATGTTTTGTGATCCCAGTGTGATGATTCTGGCCATCATTCTTGAAAGCATCCTGTGATGCTACTTAGTAATAGGTATTCTGTTCCTGGGTTCTTGAACCCGAGATTCACTCTACCTACTTCATGTTGTTAGTAATTGCTAGCGCCTTTAGGATATTAGTAACCTTTGCGATAGTCCTTAAAGTCCGTGGTATCTTCTTCTTCCAAATACCATGAACTACTTATGGCAGAAGTTCCTCGTTGAACTGAAATATCACAACAGGATTATTCTTGATGAGTTCTCCGTTATATATTGTGACTCTGCCAGTTCTACTTTTCTGCATGGGTTATCCGGAAGAAACATGTGGAATTCGTTCGACATGCTAAACCATGCATCCACAACTCAGAAAATCATATGTTCCTTGAGTTGTCTCTCTTTAGTTGCATTCTGACCCTCGTCTATTAATTGATAGCCAAGAGTATGCGTGCGTTCGTTTATCGATGCCTATTACTCTTGTGGTCCGTCAAGCCATTCTATCGCAGAATGACTAGGAGAAACAAACTCCAGTACCTCTTCCATATCCAGGATTGGGTCAGAGAAGTTGTGCTCCGCAGATCAAATTGCTAATCCAGCTTTCGTTCTGTTCTACCTTGGAGTATTACCATCTCTAAATCGGGATTGTTATAGGAATTGCACCCCATCCTATGAACTCTTGGTACAGTGATACTTCTTGCCATCACTGTTCATTCCTCGGCCCTCGTGTTGATGCAACCGGAATACCGATAAATGAATTGTGATGTGTGAAATCAATACTGCTAGCAACTCTGTTGCTTGGTAGTTAAAGGATAATAATTTCATTCTTAGTATGTTGGTTTTCGAATCATCCTTCTAAGACTGATCGTGCTACCTAGTCCTTATTTCGGTGCACCCTTCGATTGATGAGTTAGGATCTTGTCAAGTCCTCACTCATTTGATCATATCGTCTTGCCCTCAAAAGCAAGATTGTTCTCGAGCTTAGTAACATACCGGTGGTTCGTGACTTTCCAAATATCTTCTTGGAGGTGTTACCGGGTTGTCACCTGACCGCTATGTTGAGTTCGTGATCAAGTTGGTTTCTTGTGAACCACCTTCTCTCCAAGAATCGGTGTTAGATATCCCTGAGCTAGTTGGTTAAGCTAGACAACAACTTGGAGAGTTGGAAGATAAAAGCTTGTCTGACTTAGTTCGTTCCAAAGGGATATTCTTGTGTAGTGTGTGTTGAAGAAAGATGATATCTTCATTGATTGGTCCTTGTGATCAGTTGCTGGACCTATTATCTTATCAATCCTTTGATTTGAGTGTGGGCTATCGTCAAATCAAATCAGTACCAACGATGCTCGTAATGTTGTCTTATTCGTGGTTGATCCCTCGAGCATACACCATTATATCTTTTAGGTCTGACCAATGCTATCACTTGTTCACTTAACTATGGAATTCCTTTTAAAAGGAAACCCAGATGAATTGTTGTTGTGCCCATTGACAACATCCTTGTCTTCTCCATAATTTTGCTGAACATTAAGCTAGTGTTGGAAACTTTTGAAAGCATTTGTTCATGCTAGCTCATGAAGCATATGTTTGGATGAAGGTAGTGACTTCCTTTAATTCATGTGCATCTGATGCAAGTTGCCGCCGTGGATTCGAGAAAGTCAATGTTGCTTTCTTTGGAATCATTCCAAATCAGTCATGCACACGTGCGAAGAATGCTGTGGTTTGAAGACTTGCAACCTTCAATCTATATGTATCCCTAGCACACCAAGCCACTGATTGATTTGTTCAAGGAGAAGGAGTTCCTTCATAAGAGCTAATCCGGACTTATGAAAGAACTTCGATACCCTCGTTGATGGTTCCCCCTCCTGAACTCGGTAGTGTTTTATTATAAGACTACCACGTGGTCATGCTTGTCTGGGACAACGTGTTCACATGTTTGTAGCAGAACCAGCTCATGTTTTGGAGCTTGCTATCGTAGTTCATCTCCCGAGAATCCCGCAACGTCATTTCGTCGATTTGTGTTGCAAACTTTCGTTTTTCTTCCTAGACTCGATGAGCCTGGAATATCCTAACACCAACCAGAGCTGAATCTCAGGCAGATATGATGGTTGAAACATTTCCCTAAGAACTATAATATTGGTCTCTCGATAACCGGTAAGGTGGATGTCGTGGCCAACACACCCAGCCGGAAGACTTCTTATTGTAGTATCTTGTTTGAGGAAGTTGGCCACCTCCCCATAAGGATTTCGCAGGATTACCGCCGTAACTGTTCCTTATGGATTCTATTGCTCCCGAAGTCCGACCTTTTACCTGATGTTCTAGTTATCAAACCATTTCAATGAATGGGATACACTAGCACATCAAGGAGAACATTAGAAGCAGAGTGCTAAATGTCTCTCGGTCGATCATCCAGATTCTATCTCCTTGGCCCCGTCAAGGGTGAAATCTGAGATGATGTTATCTTCCTTTGCATCTGCATCATCCATCATCATTCATCATGGTAGCAAGTTGTGTTGCCAGGATCCTTGACACGGATGTTGGTAAAACCTTGATGATTGTGGAAATGCTCAAGTTCTTGAAAGCACGTACAAGCGCTACGTGTTACCATCGGCTCTAACTAGGATTCCTCTCAGTTTCCTCAGCAATGTTATGACCTTTTCAACCAGTGAATTCACTCTTTATTGTTGGGTTCTTCCCCAGTTAACAGAATTATTCCCAGCATTTGCATTTTGTTCCCAGCTTGCACCGCCAATGTGCCATTCTACCACGGGTCTCTTCCATCTCCGGTGATAAGGAAATTCATCCATTACGTTGTCTTCAACAAGGTAATCCACATCATCCAAGTCCGAGTATGCCATTCTACTGGCCCCCTCCAAACGATCGTTGTGAACTGCCTTCGGCTGGTATGAAGAATTTCAATGATCTTTGAATCAAAAGTAATTCTTTTTGCCACTTAAGAGGGATATATATCTACGAGTCACCATCCCTAAGGTGCATCATTATGGTGTCATGTCAACTTAACTCCTCGCTACGTGGACAATCGTTTACCACCCTTTTAAGTGTGGAATTGTTGTCCACCTAGTGCACCTTCGTCATCCGTCTTTTTCCACCCCTCTTGATGTGTAACTCGTGTCTCAACCCGAGAGCTGGTCCTATGTCTCATTCCGTGAGTTGTTCGATCTTCGAGAAGATCGACCCTTCTAGAGTCTCCTTCTTCCCTCCATGTCATGTTGGCAGGATTTCTCAAAACAAGACATCAAGACAATGATGGTGAATGAATCAACGTTCAACTGAAGTGCACCCTGGATCGTGAAGATTGTACTAGTTTGCGTTTCCCCTTCATCCTACCCTACGCTTGAATCTCGAGACGAGATTCTTGTTTAGTGGGGGTGAGTTGTCACATCCCTAGCTTCTGGCATTGCTCTAGCCTAGCTTCATGTGTGCATCATGTCTATATTTTTGAAACTTGAATTGAGGAATATTGGAAGCCTCAAAACCCTAAATAAAAGAGGGGCAAAAACCCTAGAAATCTCATTCATTGCTCCAAAAGGCTCTTCTTAAATGTTTGATAATTTTTGGTAAGGGTTCTGGTCCCAACCAAAATATTGAACA
>NC_057800.1:296558540-296567896 GCF_018294505.1 Triticum aestivum
CGCCGCCGACGAGAACCACCACGGCCACAGCCACCCCCTCGCCCCTCGGTTGTGCCCACGAGCTCTGCGACGTCGTCCTCGACCCCCTCACCGAACCACGCCCCGCCGGAAGCCCTGCAGCGTCGACTTCGAGCTCTTCTTCAACCTTCGGCCGCCGGTGACCTCGTCTTCGATTCGCGCCGTCTAGGTCGTCCCCAGGCCCACTGAGCTGCGCTTCGACCTCCCAGTGAGCTCCTCCGTCGTTTCCCCCTAACCCCACGGCCTAGCGCTCGTTGTAGCACCACTTCCCATGATGGCCGAAGCACACCGCCGCACGAACTCGTCGCCGACGAGGCTCCGGTGGCCAATCGGCCCCGTGCATATGCCCGTTGGCTTTGTGGGAGCCTGCAGAACGCGTTGTTGCTACCCGTTGATCCTCCCGTGCACGGTGGAGCCGTTTTCATCGGCGCCCGAACTCCGGCGACCGCCAAAGTCATCGCTGGCGACGTCTCCGGCCACCCCGAGCTCAACTATCACCACCAAGAGCTGCGGCTCGTTCCCAGGAGCTCGTAGATGCTCTCCGCCTCCCGTTTGGTGGCCGTAACGTGCAAATGCACTTCCTCCGCCGCGCTCGGCCTCGCCGGCGGCGAAACGCCGGCGAGTTGACCGGGTTTGACCCCCCAGGGTCGCTGACCAGTGGGCCCGACCCCCCCTAACCTTTTAATTAAATTAAATTAACCCCTGTTAACCCCCCCTGTCACTGACGTGTGGGTCCCACACGTCAGATTTGACCGGACTGTGCCACGTTGACCTGCTGACGTCATCATGACATCAGGCTGACGCAATTAAATCATTTCTGGATTTAATTTAATTCTGAAATTCCAGAAAATAACTAAAACTTCAATAAATCATAGAAAATTAACCGTAACTCCAAATTTAATAAATTATATATGAAAAATTATCAGAAAAATTCAAGGAATCCATCTGTACCATTTTCATGCATGTTAGAACAACTTATAGGTGCTGTTTAGCACAAATCATATAAAGGGCATTTAAATAATCACATATGGAGTTTGAATTTGAATCTTGTATTCAAACCAACTTCATTTAATCTGTTGCTAGTTGCATTAGCTCAAAACACATTCATTTTGCCATGTCATGATCATGCATCATATTGTGCATTGCATTGATTGTGTTTTTCTGTGTTGCCGGTATTTGTCCCCTCTCGATAGACGCGATACCGATGATGTGATCGTTGACACTGATGAAGACTCAATGTTATCTTCAGAAGTGCCAGGCAAGCAAAACCCCCTTGTTCATTCCGATACAATCCTACTCTCTCGCTCCTGCTCTCTTTTAATGCATTAGGACAACACCGATTTATCTGTTACTTGCTGCGGTAGCTGAACCCCTTTATCCTTTGCATGACCTGTCATTCCACAGTAATTAGATGAAACCCACTAGCATGAGTAGGAGTTGTTTGAGCCCTGTTGTGCCTACTCATTCATGTTTGTTTGTCATGCCTGCTACTGCTTAGAGTTGAGTCAGGTCTGATTCATCGGGGATGAATCAGAGGTGTGAGAACATGTCCTACTGTGTGTGAGCTAAGTGTGTGAATACGATTTGGTAAAGGTAGCGATGAGAGGCCATGTAGGAGTACATGGTGGGTTGTCTCATTGAAGCCGTCCTTAGGAACTGAGTTCTGTGTTTGTGATCCATGATTCAGCTACTACCACGCATTGGGCCCGAAACCAATGGACCCTCTCGGCTTCTTGATCACCCTTGTCCTCTGTCCAGGAGTTGCAAGTAGTTTCTGGTGTTTGTAGTATGCTGGAGGCCGTGCGCAGCGCTGACCGTAGGGGTGGGCTGTGATGCGGTAGGCACGTGGCCGGGTAAACCGGGCGCCCGTTTGGTGTCACGGAACCCTGTTCACATCGTTTGGGGCTGTGAGCGAAACTCCGGCCGGATCTCCTCATGGATGGAACCCGAATAGGCGATAAACCTGGACTAGAGACTTGAGTGTTTAGGCAGGCCGTGGCCGACACCCACGTTGGGCTTCTGCTTGAAGGTTGCCGAGTACATGTCGTGTAAACGGCGGTAAGTGGTGAGAGTGTGTGTGAAGAGGTACACCCCTGCAGGGTTATCATCATCTATTCGAATAGCCGTGTCCGCGGAAAAGGACTTCTGGGTTGCTTATATCAGTTCATAGACAAGTGAAAGTGGATACTCTAAAATACGCAAGATAAGCGTGAGTGCTATGGATGGCGTTCTCGTAGGGAGACGGGAGCGGATCCATAGTGGTGTATTGATATGGTGAATATGTGGACTCGTGTGCGCCACCTCAAAAGAGTTACTTGCAGTCGTAGTTTAGGTTAGCCACCGAGTCAAAGCTGGCTTGCTGCAGTTAAACCCCACCATCCCTTTGTTGATAATGATGCATATGTAGATAGTTCTGATGTAAGTCTTGCTGGGTACATTTGTACTCACGTTTGCCTATTTTATGTTTTTGCAGAGAGACTTCGGTCTCACTAGTAGTTCCACGTGGACTTCGACGTTTAGCTTGATACCTCAGCTACGATCTTGTGCCCTCGGCAGGATCTGATAGATAGTCGGGCTTCTCAGCCTTTTTCATTTATAGATGTCTGTACTCGGACATGATAGCTTCCGCTTGTGCTTTGACTTGTATGCTCTGAATGTTGGGTCGTGAGACCCCTGTTTGTAATATCTCGCTCCTCGGAGCCTATTGATTAAATACTTGAGTCGTAGAGTCATTTTGTGATGCCATGTTGTATTGCACATATCGAGCATATTGTGTGTATGTTAATGAAATGCTTGGTATGTGTGGGATCTGACCATCTAGTTGTTTATCTTTAGTAGCCTCTCTTACCGGGAAATGTCTCCTAGTGTTTCCACCGAGCCATGGTAGCTTGCTACTGCTCCGGAACACTTAGGCTGGCCGGCATGTGTCCTTCTTCGTTCCTGTGTCTATCCCTTCGGGGAAATGTCACGCGATGAATACCGGAGTCCTGTTAGCCCGCTACAGCCCGGTTCACCGGAGTCCTGCTAGCCCAGTGCTACAGCCTGGATTCACTCGTTGATGACCGACACGTTCGATGCTGGGTCATGGATGCCTGTCCCTGTAAGTCTGTGCCACTTTGGGTTTACGACTAGCCATGTCAGCCCGGGCTCCTTATCATATGGATGCTAGCGACACTGTCATATACGTGTGCCAAAAGGCGCAAACGGTCCCGGGTAAAGGTAAGGCGACACCCGTGGGAATACCGTGCATGAGGCCGCAAAGTGATATGAAGGGTTACATGCTAGATCTATGTGGCATTGAGTCGGGGTCCTGACAGTAACACTCTCTACTATTTTGCACATGCTATGTGGGTGCATGATGATACCATGCAAAGTTTCAACATTTTCAGAGTTCATTTTGTAGTGATTTTCAATTTCACGGTCATTTAGCTCTCTAAATAAATCGGTAAATGACAGAAAATAGCAAATGATGTGAGAAAGTGTTGAAAATTGATGACGTCTCTTTGAATGGTGAATAGGAACGCAAAAAATGTCTGGAGTTCAAATAAGTTTAAAAAAATGAAGTGCCCGTGTAACATATGAGTTCTCGTTCGAAACCTTGATACTCCGAAAGAGATTGTCCAATTTGTACACGAAGTGCGTCCAGTTTTTGCCGTAAACCTCTACTCTTTTGCACGTGCACTGTGGGTGAAATGATGATACCATGCCAAGTTTCAGCCTTTTCAGAGATCATTTTGTAGTGATTTTCAACTTCATGGTCATTTAGCTCTCTAAACAAATAGGTAAATGACTGAAAAAATAGCAAATGATGTTAGAAAGTGCTGAAAATTGATGACGTCGCTTTGAATGGTGCATAGGAATGCAAAAAAGTATTGAGTTCAAATAAGTTTAAAAAAATGAGGTGCCCATGTAACAGATGAGTTCTTGTCCGAAACCATGATACTCCAAAATAGATTGTCCAGTTTGTACACGAAGTGCGTCCAGTTTTTGCCGTAACCCTCTCTAGTATTTTTCACATGCCATGTGGGTGAAATGATGATACCATGCCAAGTTTCAACCTTTTCAGAGTTCATTTTGTAGTGATTTTCAATTTCACGGTTATTTAACTCTCTAAACAAATCGGTAAATGACTGAAAATAGCAAATGATGTCAGAAAGTGTTGAAAATTGATGTCCTCGCTTTGAATGGTGCATAAGGACGCAAAAAAGTCTGGAGTTCAAATAAGTTTAAAAAAATGAAGTGCCCGTGTAACCGACGAGTTCTCGTCCGAAACCCTGATACTCCGAAAGAGATTGTTCAGTTTGTACACGAAGTGCGACCAGTTTTTGCCGTAACCCTCTCTACTATTTTGCACATGCCATTTGGGTGAAATGATGATACCATGCCAAGTTTCAACATTTTCAGAGTTCTTTTTGTAGTGATTTTCAATTTCACGGTCATTTAGCTCTCTAAATAAATCTGTAAATGACAGAAAATAGCAAATTATGTTAGAAAGTTTTGAAAATTGCTGACATCTCTTTGAATGGTGCATAGGAACGCAAAAAAATGTCTGGAGTTCAAATAAGTTTAATAAAATGAAGTGCCCGTGTAACAGATGAGTTCTCGTCCGTAACCCTGGTACTCCGAAAGAGATTGTCCAATTTGTACACGAAGTGCGTCCAGTTTTTGCCGTAACCCTCTCTAATCTTTTTCACATGCCATGTGGGTGAAATTACGATACCATGCCAAGTTTAAACCTTTTCAGAGTTCATTTTGTAGTGATTTCCAATTTCACGGTCATTTAGCTCTCTAAACAAATCGGTAAATGACTGAAAATAGCAAATATTGTTAGAAAGTGTTGAAAATTGATGACCTCGCTTTGAATGGTGCATATGGACGCAAAAAAGTCTAGAGTTCAAATAAGTTTTAAAAAATGAAGTGCCCGTGTAACCGACGAGTTCTCGTCCGAAACCCTGATACTCCGAAAGAGATTGTCCAGTTTGTACATGAAGTGCGTCCAGTTTTTACCGTAACCCTCTCTAATATTTTGCACATGCTATGTGGGTGAATGATGATACCATGCCAAGTTTCAACATTTTCAGAGTTCATTTTGTAGGGATTTTCAATTTCACGGTCATTTCGCTCTCTAAACAAATCGGTAAATGACTGTAAAATAGCAAATGATGTTAGGAAGTGTTGAAAATTGATGACGTCTCTTTGAATGGTGCATAGGAACTCAAAAAATGTCTGGAGTTCAAATAAGTTTAAAAAATGAAGTGCCTGTGTAACATATGAGTTCTCATCCGAAACCCTGATACTCCAAAAGAGATTGTCCAATTTGTACATGAAGTGCGTCCAGTTTTTGCCGTAACCCTCTACTCTTTTGCACATGCACTGTGGGTGAAATAGTGATACCATGCCAAGTTTCAACCTTTTCAGAGATCGTTTTGTAGTGATTTTAAATTTCATGGTCATTTAGCTCTCTAAACAAATCGGTAAATGACTGAAAAAATAGCAAATGATTTTAGAAAGTGTTGAAAATTGATGACGTTGCTTTGAATGGTGCCTATGAACGCAAAAAGTTCTTGAGTTCAAATAAGTTTAAAAAAATGAAGTACCCGTCTAACAGATGAGTTCTCGTCCGAAACCCTTATACTCCGAAAGAGATTTTCCAGTTTGTACACGAAGTGCGTCCAGTTTTTGCGGTAACCCTCTCTACTATTTTGCACATGCTATGTGGGTGAATGATGATACCATGCAAAGTTTCAACATTTTCAGAGTTCATTTTGTAGTGATTTTCAATTTCACGGTCATTTAGCTCTCTAAATAAATCGGTAAATGACAGAAAATAGCAAATGATGTTAGAAAGTGTTGAAAATTCATGACGTCTCTTTGAATGGTGAATAGGAACGCAAAAAATGTCTGGAGTTCAAATAAGTTTAAAAAAATGAAGTGCCCGTGTAACATATGAGTTCTTGTTCGAAACCTTGATACTCCGAAAGAGATTGTCCAATTTGTACACGAAGTGCGTCCAGTTTTTGCCGTAAACCTCTACTCTTTTGCACGTGCACTGTGGGTGAAATGATGATACCATGCCAAGTTTCAACCTTTTCAGAGATCATTTTGTAGTGATTTTCAACTTCATGGTCATTTAGCTCTCTAAACAAATCGGTAAATGACTGAAAAAATAGCAAATGATGTTAGAAAGTGTTGAAAATTGATGACGTCGCTTTGAATGGTGCATAGGAATGCAAAAAAGTATTGAGTTCAAATAAGTTTTAAAAGATGAAGTGCCCATGTAACAGATGAGTTCTTGTCCGAAGCCGTGATACTCCAAAATAGATTGTCCAGTTTGTACACGAAGTGCGTCTAGTTTTTGCCGTAACCCTCTCTAGTATTTTTCACATGCCATGTGGGTGAAATGATGATACCATGCCAAGTTTCAACGTTTACAGAGTTCATTTTGTAGTGATTTTCAATTTCACGGTTATTTAACTCTCTAAACAAATCGGTAAATGACTGAAAATAGCAAATGATGTCAGAAAGTGTTGAAAATTGATGTCCTCGCTTTGAATGGTGCATACGGACGCAAAAAAGTCTGGAGTTCAAATAAGTTTTAAAAAATGAAGTGCCCGTGTAACCGACGAGTTCTCGTCCGAAACCCTGATACTCCGAAAGAGATTGTTCAGTTTGTACACGAAGTGCGTCCAGTTTTTGCCGTAACCCTCTCTACTATTTTGCACATGCCATTTGGGTGAAATGATGATACCATGCCAAGTTTCAACATTTTCAGAGTTCTTTTTGTAGTGATTTTCAATTTCACGGTCATTTAGCTCTCTAAATAAATCTGTAAATGACAGAAAATAGCAAATGATGTTAGAAAGTGTTGAAAATTGACGACGTCTCTTTGAATGGTGCATAGCAACGCAAAAAAATGTCTGGAGTTCGAATAAGTTTAATAAAATGAAGTGCCCGTGTAACAGATGAGTTCTCGTCCGAAACCGTGGTACTCCGAAAGGGATTGTCCAATTTCTACATGAAGTGCGTCCAGTTTTTGCCGTAACCCTCTCTACTCTTTTTCACATGCCATGTGGGTGAAATTATGATACCATGCCAAGTTTCAACCTTTTCAGAGTTCATTTTGTAGTGATTTCCAATTTCACGGTCATTTAGCTCTCTAAACAAATCGGTAAATGACTGAAAATAGCAAATGTTGTTAGAAAGTGTTGAAAATTGATGACCTCGCTTTGAATGGTGCATATGGACACAAAAAAGTCTAGAGTTCAAATAAGTTTAAAAAAATGAAGTGCCCGTGTAACCGACGAGTTCTTGTCCGAAACCCTGATACTCCGAAAGAGATTGTCCAGTTTGTACATGAAGTGCCTCCAGTTTTTGTCGTAACCCTCTCTACTATTTTGCACATGCTATGTGGGTGAATGATGATACCATGCCAAGTTTCAACATTTTCAGAGTTCATTTTGTAGGGATTTTCAATTTCACGGTCATTTAGCTCTCTAAACAAATCGGTAAATGACTGTAAAATAGCAAATGATGTTAGGAAGTGTTGAAAATTGATGACGTCTCTTTGAATGGTGCATAGGAACTCAAAAAATGTCTGGAGTTCAAATAAGTTTAAAAAATGAAGTGCCCGTGTAACATATGAGTTCTCATCCGAAACCCTGATACTCCAAAAGAGATTGTCAAATTTGTACATGAAGTGCGTCCAGTTTTTGCCGTAACCCTCTACTCTTTTGCACGTGCACTGTGGGTGAAATGATGATACCATGCCAAGGTTCAACCTTTTCAGAGATCGTTTTGTAGTGATTTTAAATTTCACGGTCATTTAGCTCTCTAAACAAATCGGTAAATGACTGAAAAAATAGCAAATGATTTTAGAAAGTGTTGAAAATTGATGACGTTGCTTTGAATGGTGCATATGAATGAAAAAAGTTCTTGAGTTCAAATAAGTTTAAAAAAATGAAGTACCCGTCTAACAGATGAGTTCTCGTCCGAAACCCTTGTACTCCGAAAGAGATTTTCCAGTTTGTACACGAAGTGCGTCTAGTTTTTGCGGTAACCCTCTCTACTATTTTGCACATGCTATGTGGGTGAATGATGATACCATGCAAAGTTTCAACATTTTCAGAGTTCATTTTGTAGTGATTTTCAATTTCATGGTCATTTAGCTCTCTAAATAAATCGGTAAATGACAGAAAATAGCAAATGATGTTAGAAAGTGTTGAAAATTCATGACGTCTCTTTGAATGGTGAATAGGAACGCAAAAAATGTTTGGAGTTCAAATAAGTTTAAAAAAATGAAGTGCCTGTGTAACATATGAGTTCTCGTTCGAAACCTTGATACTCCGAAAGAGATTGTCCAATTTGTACACGAAGTGCGTCCAGTTTTTGCCGTAAACCTCTACTCTTTTGCACGTGCACTGTGGGTGAAATGATGATACCATGCCAAGTTTCAACCTTTTCAGAGATCATTTTGTAGTGATTTTCAACTTCATGGTCATTTAGCTCTCTAAACAAATAGGTAAATGACTGAAAAAATAGCAAATGATGTTAGAAAGTGCTGAAAATTGATGACGTCGCTTTGAATGGTGCATAGGAATGCAAAAAAGTATTGAGTTCAAATAAGTTTAAAAAAATGAAGTGCCCATGTAACAGATGAGTTCTTGTCCGAAACCATGATACTCCAAAATAGATTGTCCAGTTTGTACACGAAGTGCGTCCAGTTTTTTCCGTAAGCCTCTCTAGTATTTTTCACATGCCATGTGGGTGAAATGATGATACCATGCCAAGTTTCAACCTTTTCAGAGTTCATTTTGTAGTGATTTTCAATTTCACGGTTATTTAACTCTCTAAACAAATCGGTAAATGACTGAAAATAGCAAATGATGTCAAAAAGTGTTGAAAATTGATGTCCTCGCTTTGAATGGTGCATACGGACGCAAAAAAGTCTGGAGTTCAAATAAGTTTTAAAAAATGAAGTGCCCGTGTAACCGACGAGTTCTCGTCCGAAACCCTGATACTCCGAAAGAGATTGTTCAGTTTGTACACGAAGTGCGTCCAGTTTTTGCCGTAACCCTCTCTACTATTTTGCACATGCCATTTGGGTGAAATGATGATACCATGCCAAGTTTCAACATTTTCAGAGTTCTTTTTGTAGTGATTCGGTCATTTAGCTCTCTAAATAAATCTGTAAATGACAGAAAATAGCAAATGATGTTAGAAAGTGTTGAAAATTGATGACGTCTCTTTTAATGGTGCATAGCAACGCAAAAAAATGTCTGGAGTTCAAATAAGTTTAATAAAATGAAGTGCCCGTGTAACAGATGAGTTCTCGTCCGAAA